>NC_090319.1:346186119-346489149 GCF_040869045.1 Eurosta solidaginis | reverse complement strand
TCGAGAGAAATTTTTTTATGGCCCTGTGCGTGATGTCGACGGCGAGTATCGAAGTAGGTATAATGACGAACAGTGTGAGCTTTATGCAGAGATGAAGATAGTGTAGTGAGGCAAATAAAAACCCAAAAGCTATGCTGGTTAGGTTATGTTATGCGAATGGACGAATACGCTCCCGCCGAGAAAATATTTCATTCGACACAGCAGTTTGAAAATAGAGGATGTGGGAGACCTCCACTGATCTGAGAGAGGCAGGTGGAGGAAGACTTCATTTTCCTTGGCGCTCCCACGTTAGAGACTAAAGTGAACTATAACATGTGTGAAGTGCCCTAAGGCTAAGAGGAAAAGCTTACGAAAAGTGCTCGTTTCAAATACATCTCAAATGCCTCATGACAAGACATTTTTTTTCTCTTCCTAAGAACAGCGAGAGCAGAAAGTGATCTATGTATGTTAAGATCTGCACAAATTTTATTGCTCCAAAACTTTTACTCTGGATTATAGTAAAAAATCTTTTGCTGGAATTCTATGCAACATTGCGCCTATCTTCAAACGATAGGCTGTACCCGAAGCATCGCTGGTTACCGTATATGTACAATGTTCAACAGCAGGTCTAAACGGCGAAGGTAAAGTATCTTAAAATATAATGCAATCACTGGCGTACGCTAGTATTACTTACACTATTAGTTTTAATAAACTATCGATACTTTTCCACTTCTCTAGTCTGGAAGATTCGCAAAAAAAGCGAATCGTTGTGCCGGATAAAGAGAAAGAAATTATACCCAGATTTGGAACCGTAATCTAGCGATAGCAGGCACAACCCTACAGTTTTATATGAATTCCAAGCTATGTAGGTATGGATAGCTTCGTTTTTTCTTAGGAGCATCTGTAGGTGTAACCGTGGCTAGTTACTGATCTTTCGCTTTGATTGCTCAGCCTACCCATAGTGCAAGAATTATGACATAAGAGTTGGGACATAGCATGGCTAAATGACTGACACTGCTTGCGCAGCGCTACCATGACATACCACCACAAGATAACGGATTTACCCAAGTTTTTAAATAGCTGTTTCTTGCTACTTCTCAATTGCCGCCAAAAGCACCATCTACAGGTTTTATATCGGCAACGTAAGCTCTTCCTGGCGCTGAAGGAAATTATTATTATTTTGAGGCGATTCCCCAGCATCTTTTCTTTTATAGCCTTTTTTTTCTCAGGTAGCTGTGAGGTAGCAATATTCCTCATTAGAAATTCAGCGGACAAACGGCTATTCGCGCAACAAAATGCGGCGCACGTTGCACAGTTGATTTTTTTTTCTTTTGCAAGCGAATATAGTGTAGTGGCTCTGAAGTCGCCAGAGCATACATATATCCATTGCACATTTCAATTTGATTTTATGTCGCCTACTGCATTTCACACAGCTGCGGCACAGTTCATTTTGCTGGTGCACTCATAGCAACGACTATCGCCACCAATCATGTTGGCATTTCCAAGCCAACCAAGCTGACACAAACGGCCATGTCATAGCGTGGACTTAGCCAAGTCCAAAGCTAGTTTCGTGCTGGATTAAGCTCCGCAAATACTTGTTTTTTTTTCCTTAGCGATTAGCTGTGTAGATATAATAGTACATACTTATATACGTAGATGCAATGTGGCAACACTTTGTTCTTAGCGCAATTCCTTAAAAGGAGCGCGAGTTTTGGCATTCCAGCGCTTTAATTTATTTAACAATTTCCCCTTTCCACCACTTTATGTTCTGTATTAATTGTCTGCTTATTTTCGTCTTCTGTTTATACTCAGCGTGCTTTGCACAAAGAGTATATTAACTTTGATTGGATAACGGTTGGTTGTGCAGGTATAAAAGAATCGAGATAGATATAAACTGCCATATATCAAAATCATCAGTATCGAAAAAAAATTCGATTGAGCCATGTCCGTCCGTCCGTCCGTCTGTCCGTTAACACGATAACTTGAGAAAATATTGAGATATCTTCACCAAATTTGGTACACGAGCTTACCTGGACCCAGAATAGATTGGTATTGAAAATGAGTGAAATCGGATGATAACCACGCCCACTTTTTATATATATAACATTTTGGAAAACAAAAAAAGCATGATTATTTAGAAAATAATTCACTTAGAATATTGAAATTTGACGTTTGGACTGATATTGTGACTCTTGATAAAAATTAAAAAAAAAAATTTAAATGGGCGTGGCACCGCCCACTTTTTATAAAATCAAATTTGCAAAGATTATTAATCATAAAACAAAAATTGTTAAACCTATCGTAACAAAATTCGGCAGAGGGGTTGCTTTTACTATAAGGAATGCTTTGAAGAAAAATTAACGGAAACGGTTAAGGACCACGCCCACTTTTATATAAAAGATATTTAAAAGGGTCGTGGACGAATAAAATAAGCTATATCTTTGCAAAAAAGAGCTTTACATAAATGGTATTTCATTTCCCAAGTGGATTTATAACAATAAATACGAAAAACTTCAAATTTTAATAAATGGGCGCGGCACCGCCCCTTTTATGACTAAGCAATTTTCTATGTTTCGGGAGCCATAACTCGAAGAAAAATTAACAGATCGTATTAAAATTGTGTACACTAATTTTCCCTATAGTAGAAAATATTTCTAGTAAAAATGGATGGGATCGGTTAAAGACCACGGCAACTTAGACATAAGACAAGTTTAAAAGGGTCGTAGACTAGAATAATAAGCCATAACTTAGCAAAAAAGTAGTTTTGAATCAATGATATTTCACTTATCAAGTTTTATTGTAACAGGAAATGCGGAGAAATTTCTTTTTAAACGGGTGTTGCCACGTGTTATGTAGAAAAGTAATTTATCTGAAATTAAATGATAAATTGAAGCTCACGCTGAGTATATAATGTTCGGTTACACCCGAACTGAGACAACTTAACTTGTTTTATTTGTGTGCAATTCTATTTATTTCAATCGCGTCCGTTCTTTTTTTTTATTTTTCTCTGTCTGTCTGCCTTTGTACTTGACTTCAACACCACCAAAGAGTTTCTGGTGTGGATTTCTTTTGCAAGTAATTGGAGCCTTTGGTGTAGATAGACTTCATTTCAAAAACGTGGCACATTATTTGTGGACACTTGCTGCATACTCAGCGCTTAAATGGCTAATGTTACTTAAAAGAAAAGGAATGTTTGCTATATTATTATTGGAATGGGTGAACTGAAGTAATTAGTTAACTAACATAATTGCTTAAAATGCAGCTAGGCCCGGTTTATCTGTAGTTGGTTAAGCTAAGCTTAAACTAAGTTTGTTTGAACTCTAGTCAAGTTTAAACTCCAGTTAAACTACAGAGCAGTTTTTCACTCACAGTTTAGGGACGCCCTGGGGTGGGCTTTTTTGTACGGCAACATTGGTTTTTTATTATCTAGATAATTTGTAGCAACTGCAAAATGGCGAAGCTATGCGAGGTGGCAGCACGGTGACATACATACAAATATAAAAACAAATTCCATGTACGTTATTTTTGTAAATAGATGGACTAATGTCAAAATCGTACTGCACCGGAAGTTGAAGTGTCAAATCATACCAAAAAAAGTACCAATCATCTGATTTCCTTTGATCACTTGTTCCTGGTTCCGCTATGGAAAATTTGTACATACGGAAACAGATGGATTTTATTTTATATTGGGCCAGATCGTAAAGTTTTAATTATTGAATTATGGAGCTTTTCGACCAATTTTTGAAAAAAGACAGTCATTTATTTAATCTTCTACGCCTTTCGACGCATATTCGCGTCTTCCTCAGGAAGGTAAGTTAACTATTATTTAATTATCACAACATCTGGGTATAATCAATACAAAATTATATATATAAAAACACACATCTTCTCTTGTCGAAGCTCAAACATTTTTTTTGACACGATGAAGATGTGCGGTGTTTTTTATATATGTAATTTTGTATTTATTATACCCAGCTGGATTTGGTTTACCCACCAAACATGGAAATAATATTTTACTAGCCTTAGATAAATATGTATCTACTTCTGGAGTTGATATCCAACTTCATTCTCCAATCACTATCCAAACTTTAAGTAATTTTGTAAAATTTATTGTTCTCGAGTTGATCACCAACGTCATTCTCGAATTGTTCTCTCGAGATTTTGAGAAATGTACAGTTCTCAAATGAATATCCAACACATTTCTTAGTTGATATCCTACGTTGGCTATCGAGTTAAGAAGGAGCTAAAAAAAAAACTTTTATAAGGCGGTACCACCTAAGCCAACAGCTATTTATTGTGAGAAATAAACACTTTGTTGGTAGCAGTCATGATGTGTTATAAATTAAAAATGTATTAAAATTGCTTTTTATTTTATCTAAGTGACATACTGTAGTAATCCAATCTCATATTTTATTTCAATTAGAGAACAGCGCTTGAACACAAATTTAGAATTTTATTTTTCTCAACTTAAGTAACAGAAATTTTGCTTTTTATAAAATGCCTTTTTTGGTTTGAGAACACCATGATTTTCAAGTTGAGCCAATGATTCGAAATAACTCTTGACATTTCAGAAGTATACTAGTTATCAACGTGACCTCTAATGCTGCTCAAGACCAAATGATTGCTGTGTATATTCGCCCCCATTTCGAACGAACGTGAATAACTGATAGATTAACTATAGTTTATCCTTGTCATATGGGTAGCTTAAGCTCGGCTTCAACTTCAATTAAAGTGAACTGAAAAGCTGCAGAATAAGTTTAAGCGTAGTTTAACTGAGAAATCTTAGTCAAATAAAAGAAGTAGCGAGAATGCACTGTTTTGAATATATACCTGTTTAGACTCTATATGCATTTAGGTTAGAGAAAGCATTGTCAGTCTCACCACTTTTGCGGTAGAGTATGATATTGAAGCAGTGATGCCATAGAAACAAGAATGCAAATGAATTGTATTCTACCATTTTTCTCCTCGTTGGAACGATAAATTTCCTAATTTTTCCACATACAGCCCAATTACGTATCAATTTGACTTTAACAGAACAAATATAACGGACGCCATATCGAGCTCAGTAAAATAGGCTGTATTTTAATTTCATAGAACTACATAAGTCTCATTCAACCTGTTGCAATCCCACATAGTCTTTTACTATGAATCTGCAACGTTTCGTATTCTAATGTTTTTTTATAGTTCCCTGAGTCTCAGAATTTTGAAACTGCTTGCTTCTCATGTCTTAATAATTGCTTTGAGATAATCTTCCACTGTAAACAGCCATTTCCCAAATTCTTTCATTCAATATATTCGAAACACCTCCGTTTGGCCAGGTTCCAGATCCCATTGGAAAGATCCGATTTGGAAGGTCCATCAACATCAACACCACTCCATAAAACCTTCGAGAGGTGTATTTATACCCTGCAGTCAAAAGCCAAAGTAGTCAGCAAACATTCTAGTTAATTGACTATAATTTTGTGGTGTTATTCATACTAGTTAGTATTTAAATAATTCGTTTGACTAGAATTTCGTCTGTCGGCTCGAGGAAATGCGCGAGTGTTTTCTGTAGCCAATTTTCAATGCATACTTCAGTTGACAATGCTAGATATCGTCCAAATCAACGGGCACATAAACACAAGCATGACGAGTCAACCCTCACCGTTACCTCAACAGAGGTTAAAGAAGTTATTGAAAAGACCAAGTCTTCCATATCAATAGTCCCAAGCGGAAGACCTATACCGATGCCAAAACAACTTGGCCATGAGGGCATCAGTTTCCAGAATAACAGAGAAAGACCAGAACCCAGCCAGTATCTACCAATATTATCCTTTTAGTCAGTAACGAAAACGTTTAAAGCCGTTATGATTCCCTCAATTAAATGAAATTGTTCGGTTATCCAGGCATAAGCATGACTTCCGTAAAGTGCATATCACGACCACCATTCTGAACTCCATTAACACTCATAACAGGACGGCGCTAGTGCAGCTTGGCCTGTTTTTACACAGTCAGCCACTACTGGTTCGTTCCTTCTCCGTTAGATAGATGGATAATTTATTGAGGATTGCACTGCGACCTTTGGTCAGCAGCTCATCCCATCCGACTTCCATGATGAACCCTAGCAGTTCTCTTGGCTTGAGGGATTTAAATTGGGAATGTTCTGGCCATGGTGAACTCATAAACTTAGCCCTGCGTCTTGAGATTGCGTCACATTCGTGTGTTATTCCGTTACTTTTTAGTTTTCATATACATATATGTACGTATTTTTATTAAAATTTATTCCAAAGTATAATGTATTGAAGTGATAAATTTTAAAGTTATATACATATGTATATATATACATACCTTTTATATATATGAAATATTATGAATAACATAAATTTGAGCTAATTTATCAATTTTCAAGTAATTTTTCAACCCAACTAGAATATTAAATAGTAGGATGTTGATGCAAATATCGACTAGTATGTCAACTGTTATTACATTTATGCATAGACTGAGTAGTATACCAACGGGTATGTTGATGTTGAATACACTGACTAGTATGTCAATTGGTATGAGTCTGATGGGTATGCTGACTAGTATGTCATCTGGTATGATGTTGGTGTATATAATGACTAGTTTGTCAATTGGTATGATGCTGATGCAGAGGCTGGCAATTGATATTTCGTAGGATATCGACGTGTTAAAAATACCAGTTGCTAATATGGAAAAAAGACAGAACTCATACTAGTTGAGATTTTTGCAAACTAGTATTCTTCTAGTATACAACTAGTTGGTTTGACTGCAGGGTAGTTAATACAAAAACAACAATAACTGAAGCAGTTTAGAACGGGTTCAGAATTTCTGCGAAGGGGCAATTGACTTTTGTGGGTCATCACAATGTTAAAAGTGTTAATTGAAAGCAATGCGAGAGAAGAGAAACAGAACAAGTATCGTCTTTTAATGGAATAGTTCTGTACCAGTTTGGAAGTAAGGTGATTCGCTGCAAGGCTTAAACAAGTGAAATACTGCTGGAGCTTTTACTTTCTTAGCTAATTTTATTACTAAAAAATCCCAAAAAAAAAGGCGAAAATCCCTCGCTTTGGTATCACTGCATCTAAATATTACTCTAACTGAACGTTGCAAACATGTTTTCGTCAGTTGTGAGATAGAAGTTTTCTTTTTTTATAAAGAACGAGTTGAAGCAACTGTCAAATGAAATGATTATACTTAAATTTTTAGGAAAGGACTCCACAAATTATTTTTCTTCCTTCACTATAAAATTAAGGGGAAAAATTATATTTATAACCAGCATTTAAAAATGTCAAAGTACTGTTGTGTTCGTTGAAAGCGCTTAGTGATACTGCAAAAGTATTTAAAGTATAGAGTTGTCATGTAACAATTAGACCATTCTTGTAACCGCAAAGGCACTCCCAGAAGGTTTAGTGGAGTGCACGATATGTGAAGAGATTTTTGACCTTCCGGATCTACGCATTTTAGAAGGCTGTTAGAAAAGTATTGATGCTGTTCGAGCATTCTATGGAACATTTTTAATTTACTGCGATTTTCTAACTGGCCTTTTCATTATTATTGAGAGCAGATATACTTTTAGAGGTTCCAAAAACAACGTATCGCAGACGCCATAGAACAAACTGAAGGACTTTCTTCAGACTAGTAAAATACACTTTAGGTGCAGTCGGAGACGTCCTTGAAAGCGAAGAAATATCACGCTTTTGACAAAGCGCCGCCTCAATATAGCGATTATAAATTCCTTGCTATCTACAGCACGCCAAATGAAGCTATATCCGTGATCGCATCCTTATGTATCAAACCTTCGAGTGCGATACACAGAGCAAGATGAGTGCCTAAGGGCGCGGACTCCAGTGGGCAGCGGAAAAAATGTAGGTAAAAAAAGCTTTGTCTAAATATAGAATTTGATTTGTATGCCTCTTATAGAAAAATAATATCAATCTAAGTCAACTATTAAGGAGAGAGTCCTGATTAACATGCTCTGCGCAAATTCCACCTGCGACTGAGAACACATCTGAGCAGGTAAGGTTGTAAGAATGGTGTTGGCAAACATTGGAGGACCAAAGGAGGGCGAAAGGAAGCAAGTGATGATCATCACCCTTTCTATGTTATTGTAGTGGGCAAACACACTTTGGAAGAACATCCGCTATAAGCTTTTAACATCTAACGACGAAGAGCAAATACACTTCGGGAAAAGAATTGCTGCGAGCTTCTAAAATCTATCGATGAAGAGCAGCTCTGAGAGTAGCTTCCGCTTATTGCACCAGTCGTACCTGTCCCGCGAAATAAGAAGGTAAGCATGGAAAGCAAAAAAGCAGACGGATAAAGATGAAATTCGTTAGCAACAAAAGCAGAGAATGGACATTTAAAACTATTAAAAGGTGTCACACTAAGACTATAGTCCAGATTTCTATATATTGAGCCTTCAAGGAGCAATTTGTGCTTAGATTCCTGTACTATGCGCCTCACCCCATTCCAATCGTCGTGTTGTGATGGTAATGTCTCACAGTGTTTCGACTATAAGGCGGCAGGTGGAAAAAAGTCATAGTGACAGATAAAAGCGAAAATGTGTTTATATTAGAGGGCAATTACTAAAAGTCGTGTGCGCAAAATTTCGGGTAATTAGCGCCACCAGTCTTCGACAAACGGTGCATTTGTGTGGAAATTTGTGAAATCCGGGTGATATTGATTAATCGGTATAAGTGCGTTAAGCGGTAATAAATTTAATATAAACCGCAATTTTTTAAACGATATCTATTCAGTACGAGTCGTGGATAATCCAGGTAAAATATTTATCATTAATTTTGGATCTTGGTGTTTTTTTTTTTCTTAAAAAACAACAAGAATTGTAAATTTTTTAGATTAGTAGCAAAAAAAAAGTGAGTTCCCCTTAGTAACTCAATAAAAGTTGTTTCATATTGTTGAGAATTTCATCTAGTTTCTGCTCATATAAGCCGATTGTAGCGCACGGATTTGCAAAATTATGTAATTTTTAATTTTTTAAATTTTTCGATTTTCAGTTCCATCTTATATAATATCACGAAAAGAATTATTCCAAAAATATATAGTAACATACTTACAAAGATTGACCTTTGTATATCCGATAATGCAAAAGATGAACTAAAAAGAAACATAAAATTGTTGATGTTCAAAATTGATAAGAAGTGGAATTTCGCTGGTAAACGGATTGAGCGGTTCTCTTCTAAGTATGAGCAATGGTTGAATGGTGAGGATATACTTTTTCTACTGGAGGAACAAGATGCTCCTTCGTATGCTGCTGAAGAAACTTTTACAAAAGAACAACCATTCGGTCGACCCTCAAAGGACTTCCAAAACTGCAGAAAACTAAAATAAAAAGAGTAGAATTTATACTTAACAATTACACTTTGGAGGAAATTTTGTTCGCTGCCGAGCACGCCCTAGGCTGGCAAGGATAAAAGATGCTGCTAGCATTATTAAAGACCTAAGCGATGACTTAGACAGTGCTAAAGATATGGAAAATGCAGGTAAATGCTTCAAAACAAAGGTGTCTCTCTGGTGATGAAGCGATAGGCCTCTACCTTAACGTTAAATTAACTACCAATAGCTATAAATTATTGAGAAATGCAGCTCTGGGTGTAGATCACGATGTCTTTCCATCGTTCTATAGTTTAACGAAATCTAAGAAAATATGCTTTCCACCTGATGAATGCAGTCATGTGGATGAGATTTCTGCTAGTTTTACATTGCAGTCTTTGCTGGACATAACCACTAAGCGCGTGTTAGACACTTTGTCCATTTCTGGAGCTGACAAAGTCCAATCAGCAAGACTTATTTGCAAATGGGGCTTAGATGGGACTTTAGGGCATAGCATATACAAGCAAAAGTTTGAAAATGCTGCTGCAACTGACGAGTATTTACTTTTATTTTGTTTCGTGCCTTTAAAGCTTGTGTTAAATGGTGACCACGATACTCCAATTTGGATAAATTCAAAATCCTCATCAACACGACATTGTCGTCCAATCAAATTTACTTTTCAAAAAGAAACAACAGATTTAGTGAAACGCGAAGCAGATAATATAAGAGCTCAGATTAATCAATTGAGTAAATATTGAATATATAACATACTCTCAGGGAGGAAGGGTATCCAAAATTGTTACATTTGCGATGCCAAACCTAGTCAAATGAACATACCAGTTGCTTCTTACATTGCAAAAACTGAAAATTATGATTATGAGTTGTCTACACTCCATGCGCTGATAAAAACATTGGCGTTTTTATTAAATATATCATATAGATTGCCCCTAAAAGTTTGGCAAATCCGAGGAGAGAACCAACGCATTTTTAATGAAAGAAAAAGCCAAATCAAGCAAAAGTAAAAAAAAGTCAGAGACGATTGCAAATTTTGAAATATTTATTTACAGTAAATACATAAATGAATGATAACCTTATATAGAAGTACGTTGCAGTTCTATTTTAATTAAATAAACTACTGTTGAGCAAATCTGAGACAAAGTATAATTATATTTACAATTAAAAGATTCAAAAGGGTAAGAGTTGGGGAAAAAATTGTTTGAAGCACCCTAATGTATATGTATATACACACACACACTAAAATGTTTAGTATTACAAGCACGGGGCTTCTGTATAATCCAATTTCAGTGGTTAAGTTAATTTAGGAGCACAACTATAATGGTTTTGACTTTTTTCCACCTAAATCCATACAGTCGAAACTCTGGTGTTCAACTGAGTTTGTCAGTTAAACTACGCTTACATTTATTCTGCAGTTTTTAGTCTACTTTAACTTAAGTCTAAGCCGAGCGTAAGCTAATCTATCAGTTATTCACGTTCGTTCGCAATGGTGTCGAATATTGCCAGCAAGCATTTGGGCTTGAGCAGCATTAGAGTTCATTTTGATAACTAGTATACTTCTAAAATCTCAAGAGTTGTTTCGAAACAGTGGCTCAACTCCATAATCATAGCATACGCAGCAAAATAGGGATTTTTTTATAAAGCAAGAAATGCTATTACTTAAGTTGAAACTCATTTAATTTCCATATTTGGTTCTCTAACAGGACGCAAATGTAAGACTCCATACTACAGTATTTTCACGAAAATAAAATAAAATATATATAGTTTATTCTTGATTAATTACGCTCCATTACTGCTATCAACCACGTATCTACTTCTCACAATAAACAGCTGCTGGTTTTGGTGGTATCACCTTTGAGATTTTTTTCAACTCGATATCCAATGTAAGATATCAACTGGAGAAATGTGTTGGATAGAACTAAGTGTTTCTCAAAACCTCTCTTATGTTGTAGAATACTTTGAGAATGACGTTGGAGATCAACTCGATAACTATACATTTCAAAAATATCAACTTGATTACTAGCTAGCTTAAGAATAATTGCAGCATCATGTTATATATCAGCTCCTGAACTAGATATATATTTCTCTAAGGCTGGAGAAATATTTTTCCATGTTTTTGGGTAAACAAAATCCAGGTGTTGACGTCTCTACAAATTATCTAGATAATAAAAAACCAATGTTGCGTTCCAAAAACGCCTACCCAAAAAGCGGCCTTAAATTGTGACTGAAAAACTGCTCAGTAGTTTAACTGGAGTTTAAATTTTACTAGAGTTTAAGCAAACTCAGTTTAAGCTTAGCTTAACCATCCACTGAGAGCCCGGGCCTTAATGGCAAAGAAGGTACGAAAAAAGTTAATTGCTTCAACTGTCCAAAACCTTTAACTAAACTCTTCAATATTATTTTCACTTAAAAAAAAAACCTAAACACAAATGAAACACAAACAATGTACATTTGTAAACAAAAACTCCAAAATTGCAATTAGTAAAATCCAAGTGATTTGTATTCTACGGCCGACAATTGTCAGTAAATCCGTTTACCATTTTTGGTTTTGTACATACAATCAAATACACATCCTTTCATTCAAACTATCACTTGCCCATTCATTCTTTCATTCATTTAACGTAATCTCAAAGATACATATGTACATACAAACTTATTATATATATATTTACATCAACAACAAAACAAAATTGCATTGAAGAAGATGATTTTTATTTCAACCCTCAATAAAAACAAAATAGGACTGAAATAACTGATGATTGTAACAACAGGCGAAAAGGGCAAAGGCAAACCAAAAGCAAATACAAATTCATACATTGCAAACAGGCAAGCAGAAAAAACATGCTGGCACATGGCAGACACGCCGAAAAGTAGACTTAGCAAACGAGGCAAACAAAAAAATTGTATGCGTACAGGACACCTATGGACTGACTATGAGACTGAGACAACTGTGAACTGTGTGTTGAAGGAAAAAAAGCAACAAAAGTAGCAAAATAAGCAAGACATAGCATTGCAGGAGAAAAAAGAAACATAAACACAAACAAAACAAGTAAGGACGGGACTGTCTTCGGCTGTGCCGAAGACTTCATACCTTTCATGAATGGGGCTGAACAATAATCTTATGCCGTTCTTAATCTCCGAATAATCGGATGTATAAGATAAGAAATATATAATGAACAGATCTAGATACCTAAACGATTTTTAAGATAAATATAAAATAAAAAATAGGTAGGTACTTTGTGTGAGGATGCAAAGTTTCAGGTTTTTTGTGGTCTGCGTGTAAAAACTATGACTACGAATCACGTATTTCAAAAATATATGACGTAAACGTTATTATTTGATGAAATTTGATGAATTTTGAAGCTTCTATCCGTAAAAAAGGGGCAAAAATGACAGTTTATATGAAGTATATAATATATATACCACCGATCTCAATGATTTTTTCAGACATCAATATATGCTATACACGTAAGCATTTGGTGAAAAAAAAATATATATATACTATATATATATACTATATATATATACTATATATATATACTATATATATATACTATATATATATACTATATATACCATCATATATATATTATATATATCACCGATCTCTATGCTTTTTTGACACAACAATATATACTATATACGTAAGCAATCGGTGAAACTTGAAACTTATAGCTGTTAAAATGGGGTAGAAATTGCGAAAAGTTTCTTATCTGAACAATCGGTTGTATGAGATATATACTATATATACAACCGATCTCTATGATTTTTTCAGACAACAAGATATGCCATATACGTAAGAATTCGGTGAAATTTGAAGCTTCTAGCTGTTAAAATGGGGCTAAAATTGCGAATATATATATATATATACTATATATATACTATATATACCACCATATATATACTATATATACCACCGATCTTTATGATTTTCTCAGACAACAATATATGCTATATATGTAAGCACTCGTTGAAATTTGAAGCCTCTAGCTCTTAAAATAGGGCAGTAATTACGAAAAGTTTCTTATCTGAACAATCGGTTGTGGGGGATATAGACTATTTATACAACCGATCTAATCAATTTTTTCAGGCAACAATATGTGCAATACACGAAAGTATATGGTGAAGTTTGAAGCTTCAATCTGTTAAATTGAGTAAGATATTACAAAAATCCTCTTTTTCTGAAAAATCGGTTGTATGGAGGATATATGCTATAGTGGTCCGATCCGGCCGGTTCCGACAAATGTCTAATCGGACACCCAAATACACCCGCTCACCAAATTTTATCAAGGTATCTCAAAAGTTGAGGGACTAGTTTGCATACAAACAGACAGACGGACAGACGGACATGGCTAAATTAACTCAGCTCTTCAACCTGATTATTTCGGTATACTTAATGGTGAGTCTATCTATTTTCCTTTAAGGACTTACAATTTTGGGTTCCGTGACGAAATTATTATACCATTTCATTTTCATGAAAGGTATAAAAATACCATAAGAACACATTGAGCTACACACAAAGAAATTCAATATATATAAACAAACACAGGAACTTCTGAAAAAAGGCTGAAAAACAGATTTACCCAAACACCCGAGTGCAATCAATAAAGCAGCTTAAATATATCCTTAAATATCCTGCATAGCAAGAATTACAATAAAATATATATAAAAATTTCAAACCGAAAGAGGATTCCAAGTGCAAAAAGGACTTAAAACGAAAACGCAGGGGGAGCAAAGCGAACGCAGAAAATTGTGAAAAATTACAAAAACGCAAATATTTACGTGCGCCTGCGGCAAGGCGTACAAGGAGTATGAAACAAAATTGCAAAACTGGCATTTGTAAAAGAACATAAAGTTAAGGTGGGAAAAGGTAAAGGAAAAAGTTACAAACTTTAAGGATGTTGAATACAAAAAATAAAATAAAAAGAAAATTGAAGCAAAGTGGGCTTCTCACAAATGAGCGCTACGTGGGCGATCAAAGGCCTTTAACAACTGCTTATATAAACTAATCAGCATAGACTTCAAATTCACCTACTCACAGCAATCAAGGGTCTGGTATGTAGAATAACTAAGTATTTAAAAGTTATGCCCTTATGGAAACAAATTATCTTAAAAATTCCTATTTAATTTCCTATTTATTCGTTTAAGCCATGATGCTAAAACTAAGCAGATAAAATATTCATTTTAACTGGCCTAATTTAAGCTTGTTAAGTCAAATTGTTTTTGTTGTAACTGCTTGAATCTAAACTTTGAATTGGTATTTCCATATTTCTGTAGATTACCGATACCCGCTACTTTGAGTCATGGGCCAGTTTTTCAGTAATCAAGGGCAAAGGTCACAAGTTTCTCGCAAATATCTCACCTGCTAAGACCTTACTACGTGTTTTGTCTAGAGCGCTCAATTTACGCGCTGAAATTGGTCCATGAGACTCTACTTGCACTGTGAATTTCACGCTAGCATATCCTCAACGGATCACTATACTCGTCCTTGCACTATTACTTCAATTCTTGCGACCTTTGCAGCTTAAACGTTTCTTTCACCAGTCTCCTGGAATGGCTCAGATCCTTGCTCCATCTAAAAGACAAGATTTGTTATACCGTTTGCTGAGTGAAATACGATCCTATCGCGGCTGTCGTTTCGAAAACGCCAGATCTCAGAAAATGTTTAAATAACACCTTTTTAAGAATTTGTTTCAAAAACGCCCTTTTTGAGCTTAAATTTATTAAATTTTGGCATTAACTGGGGTCTTTATGAAAAAAAAATTTTGATATAGGGCGTTGTTCAACGAAATCCTAAGATATGACGTGTATGAAAGCAATTTTGGGCCCGTATCATACTATACGATGACAGATTAAAAATTAACTTCACTCGAATGATAAATATGTATCTGTTAAACTATTTATAAAAATTGTAATTAAATGAGTACGTATGGTCACTAGCGAATATATGTCATTCAAAGGGTTCACCATTTCAGAGCTATAGTGATTTAAAAAGAAGATTTTGATCACGGATCGTAAAACACGATATGGGCCCTGAATAGGGTGTTACTCCAAAATAATCTCATATAACTAGTGCGTTTTCGAAAAGGCAGCTAAGATAAGGTGATATTCCACTCAGTCGTCGATCTGCATAGTCGCAACCATCTTTGATTGGAAGCTATTGGATTCCTGTAAATACGCTATAGTGGCACCCTCTTTGCGTTCTCAACTATTAAAATTTTGAAAAAAGTTTAAGCGTGTCCATTAGACAATTCGGCAGCGATAAGTGATTTACGGCGTTAACCATTCACATTTAAGAAATTTTTTAATAAATTTTAACTTACAGAATAATCGAGAAATAATACAAAAAATATTATTTTTTAAAAACTCAGTACTTTATGGATTATACCGCAAATAATTTGAAAGGACCTTCTACAATTGTGTTTCAATTGACTCGGCGTATCAACAGGTTTGGTTATTCAGGGCATGTTTCGTTAAAATCACAAATAATTTTCCTCTGAAAATACATTTTTTAGAGCCATATTAACTGTGTTACTGTGGGTTTAGTTTAATTTTTCTCTAAGCATTCCTAATTTAGGTATGAACTGGTCGATTAATAAGGACCTCACGTGGACTGAATGTGTTCATAGTGTTCTAATTTAACAAGCTTCGTGAACGAAAATTAAACCTATTGCAGGGTCTACCTTTTTTGCAGACCAGACAAGGAAAGAAAAGTTGCAAAATAAATGGGTGACAGCCTGGAACTAGAGGTTTAATGGTAACTTCTTTTATCAACATTCTTGTCAACGTAAAGTCCACAGTGAAATGTTCCTTTATTAAACAATTGTGGATGGATATGGAGTGATAATTTTTCACATATAACTAATAGACGCCCCACAGTGGCTCAAAAGCTAAAAAGCATATAGATGATAGAACTTTAAACCCTTTTTGTACGTATGTTTCCTGAGTAGCTAATTGAATGAGTGTTTCAAAAAATGTATGTATTTTATGACAGAATGAATATATGGGCAGAAGGTAATTGGGGAAAAGTTGAACAACAGAAAAAAAGCGTGGTTTAAGTGGGATATATTTTTCAACAGTCCGATCAACACAGGAGTGCGGGTAATTTAAGACAGCGGTCGCCTTGTCCGTCATGATGTCGCCAGGTTTCATTTTTTTCCAAAAAATATTTGATACATTTTATTGAAAGTTGACTATGATGCTACAAATTGGCGAGACGGGACCTACATATTTTATGCCGACTCCGAACGGCATCTGCAAGGCAGATGAATTTCCACTGAGAAACTTTTCATGGCAGAAATACACTCGGAGTGTTTGCCAAATTACTGCCGAGATTCGACGCCGCTTAGAAAAACTTTTCTTAATATTCGTTATTGCTTTGACCGGGAGATGAAACCACGATCTTCGGTGTGATAGGTGGAGCAGGCTAACACCGCATCACGGCGGCCGCTCGATGAAATAATTATCCTTATATTTTAACGAAGGTTAGGTTCGGTTGAACTGGCCGGTCCATGAGGACCTCACATAGACTGAATTAGTCCGTAGTGTTACCAGAAGTTTATTTTAACGACCAAACTGAAAACCCTATCAAAAACCAGGACCTTTGTTATAAAATAACTCCGTCCTCTTGGCAAATATTAGAAGCTTCCTAGGACTTAAGCCACTTGCTGCTTCTAGATCTGCCAGCTGTTTCACTCCTAATAGCTGGAGTTTTAGCCTGGCAAGCGCAGGGAATGAGTACAGAACGTGCTCGATCGTTTTATCCTCCAGGAAAAGGACTTTTTAAATTATTTTTCACTTTTCACTATAATATTAAGAGGAAAAAGTAAGAAAGGCTAAGTTCGGGTGTAACCGAACATTACATACTCAGCTGCCAAATTACAGCATGCGAAACTTTTAAATTACCTTCTTTTAAAAATAGGCGGTGCCACGCCCATCGTACAAAATTTTACAAATTTTCTATTCTGCGTCATAAGTTCAACTCACCTACCAAGTTTCATCACTTTATCCGTCTTTGGTAATGAATTATCGCACTTTTTCGGTTTTTCGAAATTTTCGATATTGAAAAAGTGGGCGTGGTTATAGTCCGATTCCGTTCATTTTGAATAGCGATCTGAGATGAGTGCCCAGGAACTTACGTACTAAATTTAATTAAGATACCTCAAAATTTACTCAAGTTATCGTGTTTACGGACAGACGGACGGACGGACATGGCTAAATGAATTTCTTTTTTCGCACAGATCATTTTGATATATAGCAGAGTCTATCTATGTATCTCGATTAGTTTATGCCGCTAAGGGGTACCGTTATTTGTACAAAATTAATGTACTCTGTGAGCTCAGCTCAGCTGATTATAAAAATTGTATTCAAAACGAACATTTTAAAATGTCAAAGAACTGTCAGATAAGCCGTTAAAGTATAACAGTGACTGTTGATATCTCTTGTAACAGGGGAAACATATAGTATATCGATTGAGAACCTGTAAATTTTACAGAATAATGTTAACTTGAGATCAAACGTTTTTCTTCTGTTGAAATTACCATACAAGTTTGTACTCTTGACAAAAAACTCCGTTGAATTGACCTTAATGCGATAAATTTTATTAATAACTATCAATTCAACAACAACAATCCTGATCTGTTGATTTTACTAGCTTCATTTCTTTCGGTGTATATTTTAAGCACGTTTACACATACAATAAGACCTAAATAGATAATCTACGCATTCACACATGTTCCATCCCTACGAACTAGATTATTATCTGTCAGATTTTCACGTTTCTCTTTTATTACGTGATTCCAATTGGAGATTACACTCTCGAGGTTGTATTTTTTCATCATATTTATTTATTGTCTTCAAGACCAAGTTTGTTATATTTGTAAAATGTATATTTTCCAAGTTATTTTACATTAAATTATTATACATAGAAAACGAGTAAATTAGAAAAAAAAGCAAAGTTAATACAGCGTGGAATTTAAAAAAAAATCGGCACATCTAAAATTTGTTCTTAATTACCGATTATCGAAGGGAGCAATTTATATGGGAAATCTAGTTATTTTTTTCGGGCGTTAAATGATGATAATCTTGTTCTATGTAAACTAAAATATTCTAAGCCTCGTTTAAACCTTTGAGATACCAAGTTTACCCCCAGCGGGTTAGGGGGCGTAGAAAATACATGCGGCAGGTATGCCTGTCGCAAGAGGTGACTAAAATACCATATTGATTCAATGGTTTGTTTAGCGCAACTATTTCAAGGTGTTGCCAGTGCAATTTATAGCTTCTTCAACCCAATTGTCAACCTCACCTACCCGTGGCGAGTCCTGTTTCTTTATCAGCCGAGGCTCTGGCGACCTCGAGCTTCTCAGGGATCTAGGGGGTGGGAGAGCGGTATGGCTTAGACGATTTCATGTGGTCATACTAAATCGTTCCCCAGACGGTCGGGCTAGTACCTTTATGTTGCTTGCCGGATCAGAACCACCAACATCGATAACACTCCCTAAGGCCTTCGAGGACTGTCCTTATCGCTACAACAACAACAAAAGATCCCAAGTTTTTTTGGTAACGTTTAACAAGACGGTGCACTATTTAATTTGTATTAAAAATTGTCGATCCCTCCTTTTTAAGAACTCGAAAGCGGAAATAATATTTGTGTTAAAAGATATTTGCAAAAAGCCCGAAGTCGACGTCCCGATTCATAGTTTTTTTTTTTTTTTTTGTACAAGTCATTTTTCTGCCTTCGGCCGCAATTTAAAAAAAGAGCCGTGGGTGGGTACAACACCGGTTTGGAGTTCAAAATTATATTTACGCAGAACAATTTTCTGTCTGCCACGAATACGAACCCGTTTTAATAGTTTTTTTGGAGATGATTAAGGTTAAAAAATTGTAATACATGAAAATTTATGGGATGAAGCCAATAGCATCTTCGTGACAAATATTGCATCATTTTTATTTTTCGGACTTTTTTCTATAAAAGATCCACAAATAGAAATAAAATCATGAATTTTATTTCGTAAGTTCGAAAATAAAACTTTTATTTTTTAAGAACATAATAATAGTACGGTCTTATCACTGAGAAACGGCTCATCCAAATGAAGTGACTTTTTTACCAATGGACTATTCTGAATATCTGGGGTTGAAACCTATAGGACCACTTCTAAATTTTTATTACTAATACTACACCATCTCCAGATAAATTTTAGAAAGGGTTAATTCGAATTGAGAATAGTCGGTTAGATTTTCGAAGGCGCCAACTGAATTTTAGAATTGTCAATTGTATTTCAGATACTGTCACTTGGGTTTAAGAAAGTATCAACTGAATTTTATAAAACGTTGAAAAGATCAAGTTTTCTCTTGCTGAAATCCAATTTGAGTTTTTTTAAATAAATTTGAAATATCGAAACGCAGGCAATCGACAATTAGGCAGTGTGAATATAATTTTTTTACATTTTCTGAAATACAATTTACGTTTTCTAAATTCCAATTGAAAACTCTGAAATCCAAATGACGCTTTCAAAATTTCAATTAAAAATTCAAAATTCTAACTGACGCTTTCAAGAATCCAATTGGCAATTCCAAAATCCAATTGACGCTTTCGAAAATTTAAACGGCAATTATAAAATCCAACTGGCTCTTTCTAGAATACAATGGCGGCCGCCGTGGTGTGATGGTAGCGTGCTCCGGCTACTGCACCGAAGATCCTGGGTTCACACCCGGGGCAAAGCATCATCAAAATTTTAGAAAAAAACTTTCTTCTATTAGAAGAAATTTTTTCTAAGCGGGGTCGCGCCTGAGCAGTGTTTGGCGAGCACTCCGAGTGTATTTCTGACATGAAAAGCTTTTCGGAGGCGGCATAAAACAAGTCGGTCTCGTCCTGCGAATTTGTTGGAACAACAGAAAGAAGCACAACGCAAATTGGAAAATAAACTCGGCCTAAAATCTCTTCGGAGGTTATCGCGCCTTACATTTATTTTATTTTTTATTTTGAAAATATAGTTGAAATTTTCTAAAATCCAACTTGAAATGATGTAGAAATTTATATTTGAAAAACCATAAAGCCCTAACCAACCGTTGAACAGATTTTTTGCTTCTTTTGACAGAAATAAATTTTTAATTTTTTCTTTTGGATTCATAAACCGGAGGTCAAAATGCATATTTTGACAACTAACAATTTTTATACTCAGCTGAGCAAGCTCGCGGAGTATATTAATTTTGTTCGCCGAATGGTACTCCGTAACGGCATAAACTAGATTTTGAGGTATCTTAATGAAATTTGTTATGTAAGTTCCAGGGAACTCATCTTAGATCGCTGTTTAAAATGAACGAAATCGGACTATAACCATGCCCACTTTTTCGATATCGAAAATTTCGAAAAACCGAAAAAGTGCGATAATTCATTACCAAAGGCGGATAAAGCGATGAAACTTGGTCGGTGGGTTGACCTTATGACGCAGAATAGAAAATTAATAAAATTTTTAACAAGGGGCGTGGCACCGTCCACTTTTAAAAGAAGGTAATCTAAATATTTTGAAAGCTGTAATTTCGCAACTGAGTATGTAATGTTCGGTTACACCCGAACTTAGCCTTCCTTACTTGTTTGATAGAAATTAGGTGGTAACGGTACCTTGCACGTGAGTCCGGGGTATACCTAAGCATCCAATCTAAGTAAACTAAACAATTTGATTCAATTTGTTTGCATTTGTTGTTAGAACAATATTAAGCTAGTATTTTGAACCCGTGATTCTTATTCTTTATATCCTTATATAGAAGCACTTACTTTTTTTGATCGCAACTTGAAAGTAGAAGATGCTTCGCGTAATTACACGTTTTTGTAGACGTCAAAATTAGTCTCACTGCCAATGTTGCGAATATCCTCAATAAGGTTTCATGCCTTAAAACAAAACAACAATTTCACGAAATATAATTTTTTTTTTGCTGCTTCATTACTAAAATACCAAAAGGCGCATGGTAAATTTTTGTTTACAAAAGCATTGCGTAGGTATACCAAATAAAAACAAAATTTTGTAATATTTATTTATCCACAAATTTGTCTTCACTTCACATCACAATATTTTTGACCTCTAGCATGACATTTGGCTTAGGAGAGCACTAAACACACACACAAATACAAAAATTGTTTGCTCTGTCAACACAAAATTCAGAAGCGTGAAATGCAGCTTTAACGAAAATTTTCTTTTTTGTAGCACAATTTCTAAGATCAAACATTTTTGCAAACCAATTTAACTTTCCACAATTTACGCCCAAATAGTAATTAATTTAATTGCGAGCACTAAAACATTTCTAAATTGTCTTTATTCAAACACATTCATAGAATCGACACTGTAAATATCAATGAGACGCTTCAAAATGCACTTCACCCCTTTCATCATTCGTTCACTCAAATTATGTTTTGCAATTCGCGCCTATGAAGCGACAAAGCAAAATTTTTTATTTCCTTCCACTTTGACTTGAGGCGGAGACGTTTTTCTAGCTGCCTGCCGCTCCTTAAAAACACAGTGAACCTGCTGGCGGATGCTGTAATGCAAAAGCGTTATGAGAGCAGAACACTCCATATACTTTTGTCTTTAGATTTTAATTTAATTATTATTGTTAACATTTAATAACTGTTTCTTTAATTATACATTTGTCTAAAATTTTATTTCACTGCACTTGTTTTAATCAATTAAATCGAACACACACAAAAACGCCGCGTTTTACCGCGATCCAAATTAACGATTACCGAGACTTATACGTCCTTTTACGTTAATGCACGAAACCGAACTGAAAACTGCAGCGCAGCAGTTTCATAGCACAAATTCATAACGCGATAGCACAATATCGAATAGATGAACAAACTTCATTGCCAACAGCTGGACGCAACACAACATGAATACACATGTGCATACATAAGTAGCACCGAGGCGCTAAGTTTGCTTTGGAAAACCAGTTCGAAATTCGAAACGGGATACGAATGGGTGGAAAATAACTGAGCGTAATAAGAGAGACCTATGTCACGAAGTGGGCGCCGTGGATAAGGAAAATATAATGACCCAAAGAGTCATAAGGCAAGCAGGAAATTGGAGACAAACAATTAAAAGGTGAAAGAAAATACTGTATATGTCTTATGTCGGCTCCAAAAGGATTCTAGAAGGCAGCAGCTTTTCATGTCCGAAATACAATCGGAGTATTTACGTTCCGTGATGTTATGATACCGTGCTCCGTCTACCACACCAAAGGACCTGGGTTCAACCTCACCTACTCGTGGCCAATCCTGTTTTTTAACAGCCGAGGTTCTCGAGTTCACAAGTCCCTCATAGAATTAGGGGGTTGGCCTAGAAGTTCAATGTGGTCATATTAAATCGTTCCGCAGACGGTCGGGCTTGTATCTTAATGGTGTTTGTGTTTGAACGTACCAGATCTATATCCGGCAAAAGAGCATCAACATCGATAACACTCCTCAAAATCCTCTGGGAGTTTCTTTATCGCTACAACAACAACAACAACCCGGATTCAAGTCCCGGAAAAGGTAAAATAAATATTTTTCGAAAAAATTTTTTTGAATTTAATAAAATAATATTATCTTCGCGGGGTGGCCCCTCCGTAGTAGTTTGGCAAATACTCCGAGCGTATTTGTAGTACGAAAAGCTTCGCAGTGAATATGCATCAGCCTTATAGCTGCCGTTCGAAAATTATTTCGACACGTTTAAAAATTCGAGCCTAATATTCAAACCCTTCATCGGCTTAGTTGGCTCTTCGAACTTTTTTGTACTAAGTTGGAAATATCGGATTTTTTATTTTGTGATTTTATTCAAATAACACCTAAAATCTTAGTCGTATTTTAACCTTCATGAAACCGGTCTATATATGTATGTAGCAAAATAAAAAAGGCAAATAAAATAAAATAAATAAAATTAAAAAACTTCCTAATCAGCAGTGTCCAAGATTTTCAGTAGCTTCCTAATTATCCATTTTAGGTAAATTTACTGCATAATATCAATACAAAATATTATTTTTTGATCTCCAGAACCTACGTGAAAATATCACCTTCTCGCAGCCGGTAGTCTAAATTTCTGGACATAATATGAAATTAATGGAAAATTTCGACTTTAACTTGTTTAACTTTAACTTGTTAGACTATAACTTGTTAGAACGTAACTTTTTCATCTGTTATTACTACCAGCTTACTTTCACTTCGGCAGGCATCCTGGCGATGGCGGGATGGCTTAACCGAACTCCATAGCGCCCGACTAAGTGTCGAAGAGCTTTAGGGTATTCCATTGACGCCGTTCAGCCGCATGGGACGTCGGTAGGATTTCGGTTACCAAAAACAGTGTCTATTTGACGATCTATTTGCAGCCAAATTGAGACCCGGCTGTAGTTCAATGCAACCTGGAAAAGAAAAACCTGGAGAGTGAGAGCTTTGCATGTGCTGTGAGGCAGTAGAAGTACGCCGAAGGCAACTATTCTGTAAGATAATTTGCTTGGGTTCCGTTCCCTTTACTCAAGCTTCTTGGACTATTCAAAGAAGTTTATTCCCTAACAATGGATTAGCAAAGATCTACAAGAATATTTTGAGACATTTAAAGAGCCATTCCAAGTGTTTGCGAAACTATTCCGGCAGGGATGTGCATTAAGCGTATCTATGAACGACTCTTTCTCTGAGTTAAATCTAAGAGCAACTAAAGAGTAACCTCAAATACTCTGAATCCAGCTATAAGCATAATAATTTATGAGCTACAATTTCGAACAGCATTTGCAACCAGAACAGAACTAACAGATAATATAGGAAAAAAATGGAAATAAAAACATAAATAAATGAATAAATGTGCGCGAACACCGTACACAGCAACAATCCTATCAGAAAAGAAACGCTTACTCAAGCAACAGCATGCTCCATACCAATACATACACCCACAAGAAATCAAAGAATCAACTGGCAAATTGTTAAAAGAGTTGATATCCTCAGGAGTTCGGGGTGAAAGCGAGTGGGTAGCGAACCGGTAGCCACGAACACTTGAACTCCAGCATCCAAATCTTCGAACTGAATGGAATCCGCAGTAGATGCTCTACGATGTAACATATGCACATGCATACGTTTGATACATGGTATGTTTGTTGGAACAGTCACCCAAATTATTGGAGAGCGATTTTGGCGAAACAGGAATTTTCGAGTTGTCGCACGTTGATGTTGGGAGCTGTTGATATACATATATTGAATGTTCATATCTATATACATGTACATATGTATGTATATGAGTATATATGACTCCATATCAAGGTGAAACCTGTTTGAGAGTTTGGCCGCACAGCCGGTTGGACTGGATATATGTATGTAAGTATGTTGTACTTAATCGGTTAGCTAACTGCACATGCAAGGAAAATCTATTATGCGTATACATACATATGTTTGTTGTACATAAATAGGTGGGTAATTGTAATAATTTGATTATTGTATTACTAAAGAATCGGATTATCTGTTTTGTTACTTCTTATCAGGAAGAATTTCATACGGAAAAGCTTTATCTCCACAGTCACCATATTTTGTTAAAAATATACACACAATTCCACCGTTATTAGGACTACATATCAGATCTAGGATTTCCATTTCGCAATCCGTAAGACCCTGCAAGCCATTCCAGCCAACAGTATTGCTCTTTGCTTTTTCCTTATGTGCCACAACACTTTTAAAATTATGTCATCTGGTCACCTTTAAAGTTCAACCCACAATAAACCGTATAAACATGCCGGCATCATGGTACACAAAACGAAGAAAACAATAAACAAAAATGTACTCTCATTCAGAGTAATTCAGAGTTAAATGATTCGAACAATGTGCTTTCTCTTAAGTAGCTCTCTTGTAAATATCTCTTTTTTACTCATCCATTATACTTCTTAGGTTCCACAAGGGGCTAAAGGCTCCATTACTGATACTTAGCATAGACTTGACTTGGCTTGCGAACTGTCACTTACAGTTCTGTTAAATGAACATTGCATGTTACTGATTACTCAAAAATTAACTTGATTTAGAAGTCTGTTGAATTTTGATTTTCTATGTAAGTTCTAAGTGACGTTTACATTTTGAGATGCCATTTGTTTGTTTCCATTTCATTTTGACATTTTGTCATACAAATTGACATTTATTTAAAAATAAATTTCAACGCTGATTATGATGCCAGATTTTATGCGCCAAGTGGAGTATAATCGTGGCTAAGTTGCCAAGTTTACGCCAAGTCAAGTCTATGCTAAGTATCAGTAATGGGGGCTTAAGACTTAAATATTTTGTTTGTTGGTTTATAAAAACAAAACAGATATGGGACTTATCTTCAAATCAGTTTTTAAAGGGTCACTTATTTGGCGTTTTCAAACTTTTGCACTCAATTCCAAGCTGTTGTATGTACCAACTAGCTTATGCCCGTGGGTTTTAACCCACGTTTCTATAAAAATTTGCAGGCTACACGTAATTGGCCATGGGTGAAAAATTAGTTGCTAAGATTGACTTCTGCTACAGCTAATGACTGTTGTTGTATGATACCTTCATATTTGTAACAGGACTCCCCTCGCATAGGTTAGGTTGACAATTGGGTTGCAGAGCTCCAGGCTCTAAAGGTTTGTATTGCCCTTATCAATCCCTGGAATCCCAGCTAATGACCGTCCTAGAGCTTTATTGATAGTGATAGGAAATTTGAGGCATTTAAAATTGAAAACGCATATCTATCGGTATAAATGGAATCCTTGGTTTTAAACTTTTTTGTTTTCGAAATTTTCCGATAAAATGAATTGCTTCAATGACATTCGTAAAAGTTTTGATATGAAAAGCCTTGTCCCACTACATAACCGCGGAGAATCCAAATAACGAACAATATATATGTATAATAGATATTTTGGGCCCTTTTTTAAGGATCAGGCTATAAGGAGCAATTCATGATGGCTCAAAAGATTTAAGAAACTCGACCGGATATGCACAGCTTGGGTTTCTTCCACGACTGTGTTAATAGAGTGATAAGTTTTCTCGGTTCTAGTGATATTAACATCCTCATTTTAAGATGCCAAAAATGCCCATTCTCGGAGCTATTTATAGTTTGTAAAGATAGATTCAATATTTGGAAAAAAAAGACATTAGCTATTAAAGCTTCAGGTGATGTCATAATTTCGCAAAAACTTGCAGGAAAATAAATCAAATCTAATAGTAAAGAAGTAGGAATTTTGCCATAATCAATTTCATGCAGTTGTTTAGCAAAAGCTGCTGCTGAAGTGTTTCCGCCAAAATGCGCTCTCATATTAGAGAGTAAATTTTTGTACGTCGACGGACGAAAAAGCACGCATTTAATTCATCTGCGGCTGTTCCAGCAAGTAAGAGGAAAGCACCACCCTTATGAAGATCATTAAACCTCAAATCCTTAAGGGTTCGGTCTAAAACTTGCAGCGACTGTTTATGAGTCATGGTGCACACATCCCACACACTCACTTTGGCCTGACAGTCTGCTTATGTTGCACATCGGCCTATCAGATGTTTGCGGACAGTGGTAAATTAAATGCGGAGTGAGCAGTACGTCCACCACACAAAGTGTTTCCGCGGTATCTGAGGAAGCAACTGCCATAATAATTTCTCTGTTTAGCTCTTACATCAATTAATATCAAATTTAGCAGACATGTTTTTTCCGGTTCCTCCAGGCGTATCCAAAAATACCAACCCTAAAGGTAACAAACCCCAAAAGAATACTAAAGGAATAACGGCCAAACCCAACTCTGCAATCAAACTTTACGTGTTGAAATAACTAAAGTTTTTACGGCAGCCATAGTTCTGAAAAATCCCATTTGCCTTGTTTTTTTCAATTCCATATCCCTTTCAGACCGTGGTGCATCAATTGTGGGGGTAAGTTTCAAAGCCGATATTTCGATACATTTTTCACATATGAAGAAAAAAATCATGGTATCGATTATACTGATTATTTCTAATGTTTCTTCTCGCAATACGCCGTTATTTGGTATACGGTTTTTTTTTAATTTACGCAAATTTATTTGCCTACTTTTCGGTTTCAACAAAATTAGTGGAAGGAGTAAGTGATATTTTCGATTTCAAAAATAATATTAGTGAAAAAGAAGTGCATTGGAAATTTTATTGCTGCGAAAAAACCAATCTTAAAGATTATTAGTTAGATGTTTGCAAAATATTCACATTTTAGTGCGAATGTTTGTTTGGTGCGTCAATTGTGCGTATTGGGACGCAAGTCACTTAAAATTCTTGTTTTCAATTTCTTTAGGAGTACTTACAGCTGATGATATTTTAGCCTTATTAGAAGATTCGGATGCTGAATTTAGTGATGATGATGATATCAGAGATCCGAATTACTAACCGTGTGAGAGCACTGATAGTGAAAGCGAGGAAGAAGAAGACACTCGTGAGAACGTGGATGCGGAGCAGCCTGAATTAGCCGATGAGCAGATGATTCCCTTCATTGGTCGCTGTCCAGTTTGCCAAAGTTTACCCAATAAGCCAAGAGGGGTTGGATTAAATAATGAGGTTCTAACCACGGCTGAAGGCCTAGTTCTCGATTTCGAGATTTACCAAGGCAAAACAACACCTTTACCCGATGAAAACCTTGGTATTGGCCCTGCATTCGTACTACGACTGGCGGAAACACTAACAAAAGGGATCAAAAGTATTTTTCGATAAGTATTTTACCACACTGCCATTACTGGATAAACTTTTAGAAAAATAAATTTGTGCAACTGGCACGATAATGAGAAATCGAATAAAATACGTAAATTTTTCCAACGACAGGAACATGAAAAGAGGAGAAATGGAAGAATTTTGTAGACCCGGTGATAAAATTGTGTTAGTGCAAAGAAGGACTCAAAATCCGTTACTTTGGCCTCCACCGCATTCGGATGCAGCCCAGTAAATGACGTTCGGCGTTGGTGTAAAAAAGAAAAAAAAAATTTATTCTGGTTGCACGCCAAAATATTGTTGCACAGAACATCCAGTCTATGGGTGGTGTTGACATTTGCGACCAAGAAATGGAGGTTTATAGAACGTTTTTTAAAACCAAAAGGTGGTCCCTAAAAGTAATTATTCATTTTATCGACTTGGTGTGTTGTAATGCGTGGATGGAATATCGAAATGCTTTCCGAGTTGCTGGAAAACCACAAAAGGACATACACGATTTGCTCAGCTTTCGTCTTGCGCTCGCTAAGGCTTTGGTAGCAAATCAATCGGCTAAAAACGAAGAATCGAGTCCTGTGTCGGAATCAGACCAAGAAACTGCTGGTCCACCTTCAAACCGATATCGCCCATCTGACCAGCCATGCGATGACAAACGGTTGGATGGCTCAAACCACTGGCAAGAAGAAGCCGATCTTAAGTCCGCCCGCACGTGTCGTCGCAAGGGTTGTATGTCGCGTACACTCACTCAATGCAGTAAATGCGATGTATTTTTATGTTACAGCAAAAAAAATAATTGTTTCAAGCTGTACCATACAAAGAAATAAAAAAATTAACTAATGATAGCATTATATGTGGAAACGTTTTATTTTTATGAATTGAGACCGAGATGCATCAATTGAGCGAGTCCTTAAAAAAGCACTAAGGACATAAAAATTCTAAAATATTTAAACGGAATATGTTTTCATATCTCCCAAATGTTATGTATGCCAGAAATGAGAAAAAAATTCCCCCTCCTCTAGCGTCAGGACTGAAAGGGATATATTAATGGTGCTATTAGGGTTTAACGTCATATAGCTCCTTACTAATTTTCATTATGCTACCATTACTAAATCCAGAGATATGAAGTAGAAATATTCCATTTGTATGGCCACGCCCTTTTTAATATTGAAGTTATGTTTAGTTTATGACCATCCTTGGAAGGTTTCTAGTGGGTGATTCCCGATTTATACCTACGTACAAACATACATTATTTTGTATTTTATATATATAGAGAGAGATGATGTAGATAGACTGAAGTTAACAAAAATTTTAAACGGCGGCAGATTTCTAAACGTACAAAAGGAATAACAGCCAAACTCAACCCTGTAGTCAAACTTCAGCTGTTAAATAACCTAAGTTTGTACGGCAGCCATAGTTCTGAAAAATCCCATTTGCAGGGAAGGTGCCACGCACCCTTTCCCCAATTCCACATTTTATTGGAGGTGTTAGGACTTAACTTCATATAGCCTCTTTACCAATTTTCATTATCTACCATTACTACATCCAGAGATATGCAGTATTATATATTCCATTTGTATGGGAGGTGCCACGCCTCCTTCTCCCTCACCGCACATTTTCTTGGCGGTGTTAAGTTTTGACCTCATATAACTCCTTACTGAATTTCAATGTTCTAGCATGAATACCCTCGTAGTTATGCAGTATCAAAGATTCCATTTGTATAGCAGGTGCCACGCCCCTTTTATATATCGAAATTAGTTTTAGCCTATGACCATCCCTGGAAGGTTTCAAGTGGGTTGTGCAAATTTGGTTGTGATCGGTGCATCCGTTTAGGACGCAACCCGATCTATACCTACATACATAATTTGAATTTTATATATATTGTAACGAATTTGCTTGCAAATCCTCTTATTTGCAATCCTCTACTAAGTTCGAATCACTAAACTGTTGAATAAATAACTCCAATTTGTAATAATGCAAAATGGCCTTTATTAAAGTACTTCACAATAACAAACTGTGCAACGAATAGCTTGCTTAATAACCACACTGATTGATAGCTCAATGAAACTCTACTATTCAAAATAACACTGCTAGATATCGTCTTAATCAAACTGCTTGACAACTCAAATCAAACTGAATTACATTTTACTCGCTTGTGTCGCTTTTATAGTTTACGCTGCATACATCTAGGCTCTTCTATTTCTAGAACTTACCAACTATTTCGAGTGTTTATAGTTCTCATATAGTTTCTACTTGTTTACAATTTTCTACTTTTCAGCGTCTCTGAGATGTATGTGAGTTTGTAGTTTACAGTCTCTCGCACACACATAGGCGTATAAGTAAATGCATCTGTGTGTGACATCTCTCGGCTGCCTTATATATGTGTATACATGATTTGATTATTGACGTGAACATCGCTTAGCATCGCCTTAGTGTTGGTATAGCTTAGGGATGCTAATATCCGTGACAATATAGATATTCATATATTTGTGAATAAGTAGCCGTGTTTAGGAGACCCATCTATCGGCAAGTGAAAACTGTCGGCAGTGGTTAAATAAGTCTTCTCTACATAGAAATCAGAGCAACTGTGTGAGACCCATCTCGCAGGATTTGCACATAATCTTCGAAATTGTTCAGCTGCGCGCTTGTTTCACGACTTTCCTGTCTCCTGAGAGACATCCACCTTACATTCATCGAAGCATGCGCCCTACTTTTCCAACTAATCGGCCTTTTCGTTACCTTTCATTCCTTTATATGTGGGAGCACAGCTAATTCAGTAGAATGCTTGCAGCTTTCATCAAGTACATACCCTTCAGAAAAAGTAGCAGACAGTCACGCAAAATTTCAGTTTCGCACTACAGCTTTAACGACTACCACCGGACTGGTGCTAATCGAATGCGGAGTGGTACAGTTGGTAATCACACTTATACTAACAGCGCTTGGTCTGAACTACATGAATTTAATTTCATTACTCAAAGGCTGCGACTATTTCAAAACCACCTGCAACAGAGCTAATAAGGAATATGTTCGAAAGGTATTCGGGGGGGAGGCAATTGCCATTTCGTAGGACATCATAAAGTTACAAGATTCAGTTGCAAATACTTCCAGGGGACAGGATAAGAACTTTAGCCGTCTCTAAAGCGAAAAAACTTGCCAGTTCCGAAATAATATTCTTGGTCTTATTTTCAAAAATAGTATCTATCTAACTAGTACCTTGGCATGCCGCATTGAGCTATGCAGAGGCCGTTAGTACAGAGATCAAACATTTGAGGAAAAGTTTAAATTTAATATAAATCCGCAAAGTAACGACTATCCCTGGTGTTAGTGCTTCAAACGTTTTTGTTGTTGTAGCAGTGCTTCATCATATCCAAAAGGTGTGACCACTCACTAATTGTCATCAATATCCTCTAACTGTAGTCCGAGGAAACTTGCAGTTTCAACGAAGTTATATATAGGAGATAAGGATGTTAGAGGCATTGGCTAATCGTTGCAATTCAAAGGATGATTGACGTCATGTGGGTGTCATGTAGGACATACATTGGGTACGTCGGGGCTGGTTCTGAATAAGTAGGAGTTTTACCTACTACAGTAACCACATTGAACTTGAGCTAGAGTGACGCGCTCTCCCTGAGGAGGTTGCTTTCCTGAGTTGCGGGTTTCAATGGACAATCGCAGACATAGTAGTCTGGCGCCTTTTAGTGAATGTCTTTGGTGTCGTGCTTATTTTTGTTCATACGGCTGTGTTCTTACGTGCCGCACCTCTTAATGGTGCCAACAAAGATGACTTCTTTCTTGGCGTTCCCAAGGCAGTCGGTTCTATGTACCGGAGCGACTCGGGATTTTTCCCGACCAAGGACTGTCATTTCAGTGTGACCCCATTTAATTTGTTTCGTCCCTCCCACAAATTGTCATCCTCCCAGCAGCTCCTTGCAGCAGGACTGCTACATATTCTCTTACTCCGGGAAGGTATCGAACCCAATCCGGGTCCGTCTCCTGACCCCGGTCCTGAGAAATGGTTTTGCTGCATTTGCCAGAAAAGAATCTTTTTAGGACCGTCATACTCTGTTCAGTGTGTCTCGTGCAAGGGATGGTTGCATCGGACAGGTTGTTCTGGGCTTGATCCCAAAACCCGACGTCCACGCAACTTTTATAAATCTTTTGTGGCTCCTTGCTGCTCACGCCCAAGGGCGTCCCGTAGTCTACGCCTAAGCGTATCCCCACTACCTTCCAGCAGCTTCGCTGCTCAGCAAGCCACAACAAGTACCCGCTTCTGCTCGCGCCCCACGGCGCCAACAACTGAAACAGCTGATACCACTCATAACTACTACCTTCGTAGTAGAGCTGGTAGCAATGCTGAGCATCAGCCCCTGCCCCCGTCTTCTTCTCCTCCCCTCTTTTCTGGCAGCAATCGTGCAGGTCAGGGAAACAGACTCTTAATCCCTGCCTCCGTTTGCACCGTCTGCCAGCACAGAATATATAGGTTTGCGACATCCGCTCAATGCAGCTCCTGCCTTGGGTGGTGCCACTTTCCTAGATGTTCTGGTCTCCGCGACGGCAACCCCTCGACGGGTTTCATCGCGCCATGTTGCCAGGTCGCAAACCCAAATCATCCGGGTACCCCAATGCTTGCCCAAGGGCGCCCAGTCCCAAGGCCACAACAGCAATTGCGACCTGGCCTTCCACAACCTAGGCGTAGTCACCCGTCACTTACCCTTAGAGTGGCGGCGTCACCCCTCATGCACTTCAGAATTCTGCAGTTCAACTGTAATGGACTAACTGGGAAGATTACGGAGATAGTCGATTTCATGAAGCGGCACAACATCCGCATTGCTGCGATTCAAGAGACTAAACTCACAGCAAGATCTGCATTGCAGACCTGCTCTGGTTATAATGTCCACAGGAAAGACCGCGGGAGCGGAAATGGAGGCGGCCTCGCGTTTATTATACACCACTCTGTGCAATATCATATATTTGATCCTGGCATCGACCGTAGGGACAATGTCTTAGAACGTCAAGGCCTATCTGTCCGGTCAGGCGATGCAAATCTAGAAATCATCAACATCTACATCCCTCCTGTCACCTGTTGCCCCGGTGGATACCGCCCTAATATCGAGGCCTTACTCACTGGCAACAATAGCATTATCTTAGGCGATTTCAATGCCCATCACGACCTATGGCATTCAAACTTGCGGGCGGACAGTAGGGGTGAGATGTTGGCGGATCAAATAGACGAAACGACGTTCTGAACAATAAACGGAGACGCCCCCGCACGTATGGTAGGAAGCTGTCATAGCTCGCCAGATATCTCAATCGTGAGCGCAGAACTCGTAAACTGCGTCAACTGGCAGCCGATGGTAACATTGGGATCCGACCACCTGCCCATACTTATTTCGTTCGAGCGTACCGCCGACTTCATCGTCACCGAAAAACGCACTTTCATAAACTTCAAAAAAGGAAAGTGGGAAGAATATAAATCTGCAACAGACAGCAGCTTTGCTGCCCTCCCTATCCCGACTGATGCCCGCCAAGGGGAGCGTGCCTTCCGTAAGGTCATTGAATCCGCCTCGGCACATTTCATTCCCGCCGGGAGAATTCCCGAAATCCGGTCCCACTTCCCGGCGGAGGCCGCGAGCTTAGCGAGGGAACGCGACCTTATAAGACAGCTTGATCCAGGCGACTCCCAAATAAGGGATATAAACCAACGCATCAGATTGCTTGTGGACGAACACAAGCGGGCGAAATGGGAAGAGCACCTAAGAGGTTGTAACCTCTCTACCGGTGTAGGTAAACTTTGGTCCACCGTAAAGTCCCTATCGAATCCGACTAAGCACAAAGACAAAGTTTCCATCGCCTTTGGCGATAAGGTGCTGTCGGATGCGAAAAAATGCGCGAGCGCTTTCTGCCGACAATATATAATGCATCCTACGGTCGACAAAGATATACGGAGAGCCAATAGACACGCACATAAACACAAACTCAGCGCGTCACCAATTACCATCACCGCTAGAGAGGTTGAGGACGCCATTGGTCGCGCTAAACCATCCAAAGCAGTGGGCCCAGATGGCATAGCCATGCCGATGCTTAAAAACCTAGGGAAAGTCATACCCGAGAAATGGAAAATGGCCAAGGTGGTCCCGCTACTAAAGCCTGGGAAACCAGCTAACGTAGGCGAGTCATATCGTCCGATATCTCTCCTATCGCCAGTGGCAAAGACGCTTGAAGCCATTTTGCTCCCTTATTTCCAAGCACATTTGCAGCTAGCCCCTCATCAGCATGGCTTCAGAAAACTCCATAGCACTACCTCCGCGCTAAATGTCATTAGTACCCAGATAAATTGCGGTTTGAATCAATATCCCCACCATAGAACAGTACTCGTAGCGTTAGACCTATCAAAAGCTTTTGATACGGTCAACCATGGCTCGTTACTGCAAGACCTGGAAGGGTCTACCCTTCCCCCATGTCTAAAAGGTGGACCGCAAATTATCTGGGTGGTCGGCAGGCATCGGTGCAATTCAGAAACGAAACATCAAAACAAAGGAGAATTAAACAAGGGGTGCCACAAGGTGGTGTCCTATCCCCGCTTTTGTTTAATTTCTACATATCTAAGCTACCTTCACCACCGGAAGGAGTCACAATCGTTTCCTACGCCGATGACTGCACGATAATGGCCACAGGCCCAGGCCCAGAGATCGATGAGCTGTGCAATAAAATAAACGGCTATCTCCCTGATCTCTCCAGTTTTTTCGCCTCGCGAAACCTGGCATTGTCACCGACTAAATCTTCCGCGACCTTATTTACAACATGGACGCCCCAAATGTCGACCATATTGAACATCCACGTCGATGGCACTACGCTACCGACTGTCCTACACCCCAAAATCTTGGGTGTGACGTTTGATCAGGATCTACATTTTGGTGCGCACGCAACCGCAATTGTTCCAAGAATTCAGAGCCGTAATAAAATCCTCAAATCCCTTGCTGGCAGTACCTGGGGAAAAGATAAAGAAACGCTCTTGACCACATACAAAGCAATTAACCAGCCGATTACGTGCTACGCGTCACCCAGATGGTCGCCAAGCCTAAAAACCACCCACTGGAAGAAACTACAGGCCTGCCAAAATACTGCTCTCAGAATCGCCACGGGCTGTCTTCTTATGTCCCCAGAACACCATCTGCATAATGAGGCGAGAATACTCCCCATCAGGGAGAGAAATGAGATGCTGACCAAACAGTTTCTCTTGAATACCCAGAAACCTGGGCATCCCAACAGACATCTGATTGACGAACCAGCACCACCTAGGGGCCTAAGGAGTCATCTCCGTAAGCATTTTGAGGAAATACGGCACCTGAGAACCCAGCCGTATGAAGCGGAAAAACACAAGCAGGTCCTTGGTGAACTCCATAGACAGGCGTCGGACCTTTATGTCGGGAATTGCCCGGTGAATCCAGTACTTGAAGAAAAATATCCAGAACTCGCAGAAGAGGAACGCATACTCCCCAGGGAAACGCGTGTCACTCTTGCTCAACTTCGTTCTGGATACTGTAACAGGTTAAACTCTTACTTATCCAGAATCAACCCCGACATACAAAATGTATGCCCTGCTTGCAATGTGTCCCCACATGACACCAACCATCTCTTTAATTGTAATGTGGAACCAACGCCTCTAACACCCCTTTCCTTATGGTCCACCCCTGTTGAAACGGCAAGTTTCCTTGGACTCCCGTTAGAGGATATTGATGACAATTTGTGATCGGTCGCGGCTATTGGGTGGGGCGAGCATTGCTACAACAACAACAACATGACTTCTTAAGTTCCTGGGAGGTGGGGCCACTTCAATCAGATGTCTGTTGGGAAGCCCGGGTTTTTGGGTATTCAGCAAAACTAGTTTATTTTGAGTTTCATTTTACTGTGTAGGTTTCTTTTTAAGTTACTGGAAGTGGAGCTACTTCAATCAGATATCTGTTGGGAAGCTCGGGTTTTTGGGTATTCAGCAAAACTTTTTTATTTAGATTTTCATTTCACAGTGTAGATGATGTGCCTGGGACACAAGATGGCATCCCGTGGCAGTTCTGAGTGCGGTGTTTCTACAGGCCTGCGGTTTCCTCCAGTGTGTTTCTTTAAGGCTCGGCGACCATATTGGGGACGCGTAGCAAAGAGGCGGCCAGCCAATTTATTAATAAGTGGTTAAGAGCGTTTCTTTATCTTTGCCCCAAGTATTGCCGGCAAAAGACTTAAGGATTTTATTACGGCTGCTTGCTCGCCAAAATGTAGATTCTGATCACACTTCATACTCAGTATTTTTAGATCTAAGGTAAGTCGGTAGCGTAATGCCATCGACGTGGATGTCCAATATGGTCGACATTTGCCATGTCCATGAAGTAAATCAGATCGGCGTGGATTTGGTCAATGACCCTGTCAGATTTCGCGAGGTGAATAAACTGAAATGACTAGAGAGATCTTCGTTGATTTTACAGCATAGCTCATCGATGAATGGGCCGGAATTATTCCCGAGATGGTCCGGCTTGGTACCGGAGCATACCTGATCTGCATCTGGCGAAGGACCATCAACATCGATAACTCTCCCCAAAGACTTCGTTGAGTGTCCTTATCGCGTGCAGTCATCGGCGTAGGATACAATTGTGACTCCTTCTGGTGGGGAAGGGTGTTTCGATATGTAAGAGTTAAGCAAACGTGGATTTAGGACACGTGGGTTTCATGTGCTGTCAATCGGGTTGCGCAGTACTTCCCACAAACAATGGTCATATCGAAATAAAAGGTGAATATCATTGTTACAAATCATATGAATTATTTTCAAAGTTTTATTTGCAATTTAGCATTTTTATACACTAAATTTTAGTTTATGCTTTGTGGTTATTTGATTTTTCGATTTTTTTTATACTTTTCGATTCGTTATATTGTATAAAATTTCGAAGCTTTTGTATTATGTTATCTATCCCAAAAAGCATGATTTTTTTTTAAGGAGGCCAAAAAAAAAATTCATATATGTATGTAAAGAAGTATATATGTACATAATTTTCTTTTTTTATCAAAGTGATAATTTAGCTACGTAACAATTTCAATATAAATAAAATAACTAAAAGCTCAAACAAAATCAAATAATTAACAAAATCAGTAAAACTATTTTTTTTTTTTTGTAAAATGTTTCTGTGTCCATGTATGTGGCATATATCTTCCTATGTGTGCGTGTGTGTGTGCATGTTCTCTCAGGGTTGATAGCCAACCGATAAGCTCCTTATTGATTTATCATTTATTACATCGCTGTGATCATGTGACTCTCATCATCCTCATTCACTGTGTCGATGTTTTTTTGATTTAGCTTTTTGCTCGAAATAATATGATTGGCAGTTTTCGCATTTCTATTTATGATCCTCGATTGTTTATGCGCCCCTTTTTGCACCTGGAAAAAAGCTTTTTCTGGTGATTCATGATTAGCTTCTTCCTTTTGCTGTTCCGCTTGCTTACTTTTTTCATTATGCTCCTCATCTTCTTCTTCTTCTTCATCATCATCGTTCGCATGATTGTTTACGATGTTTGTTGTTGGACTGGTGGCATTTGTTTGTGGCGGTGGTGATTCGCGTTCTTCGTTTTCATCTTCATAGATGACATCACAGCTTGTTGGTATCGTTTTGGGTGGTGGTTTCTTAATTTGCTTTGCAATTTTTTTGCTGTTAGCATCACCGTTAGACGTTTGCATCGCAGTCATTTGTATTTGCATTTCACGCAAACGATCTGTAAGATCGTACAAATCGCGTTCTTGTGATTCACATCGACTGCGCAATTCTTCAATTTCGCGTAAATCTTCTTGGCGTGGATCGCGCCGTTCGTAGCGCATGCGCATTTCCTCAAAACTGAAAAGAAATTTAGAAAAGAGGAGGATAATGCGCAAACATTGCATTTAGCACAGAAATGGTAATAATAAAAAAATATATTTAAATTTTATAAATTCTTCAGCAAATGGGTTGACCTTTTGTTAATAATATAATTACAACATTCAAAACTTCTGGTGGTTAGACATCATGCTGTATAACGACCACCAAAAGCTTTTGTGATACAACAAAATTTTGAAAATAGCTGTAAAGCGTTAGAGTCTGATCTTCAACCAATGCAGGTATATATGTATCTACCTATATCTACATATCTATTATACAATTAGAGTGTCTCAATAAAATATATATTTTCCAATATTTTCCTTGGAATTATTAAAATTAGTATGTCTTATATTTGGTAAGGTTAGGTTAATAGGGCTTGGGAATTTCGGACACTTTCACTCCGAGACATTTTTGTCCATTGTGAGTGCCATCAGTGAGTGCCGAATGGCGGCTCACACGTCCAGTCAGAATAATTCAAAGAACAATTTGTTTTCAATGCTGAATCTAACTAAGAAATATCTTTCCTTCCTCTGTCAGATTGTCCAAAAAATCGTGCACCCGGAAATTTGAGTCATCTTGTTTCCAGTCATGTACATCAACAAAGAAAATTATGAATATCCAGCTATTCCTCCTCATTCTGATAGCTTCTGCATAAAAAGCTTGCTGGTATGTGCCACTTTCGGGAATGTTTCGAGCTATTAATAAGTGCGGACGAATGTGGTCGCAATTTCACCTCAAATTTACAGTCAATTCCTGTTATAGTAATCTCGAGTCAGCTTTTTATCCTGATGCTTCCAGATTCTTCTTGGATTCTAGCCTTGGATGATACTACTTTTTTCTGACGATGACTTGAGAAAACATTTTTAACACAAAGATTTAAGGGCATGTACTTAGAATGTTAAAAAAACTTGTAGGCGAATCTACAGATGTCCGACTGTTTGATGTTCACGTAAAAGCAATGGCTGACAATATCATCATTCAGGATGCCTGATCGACGAGGTAGACAGGGCGACAATACAAGCTTACAACTCTAACATAGTGGTCTTAAGGAAGAACGTGAGATTCCGAGCTAAATTGTTGGTTTCGTTGTGCGAACGAGACTTCTTCTATGAGGAACGAGCAAATACTTTAGGTCTTAAGTGTGCAGGGTTGGGCTCTTAGGTTCAACTGTCGAACAACTATTGAACATCTCTTAGTGGTTCATTGACTTCGCTTCGGCTTGAAATATGATTGGCAGTGCCCTAACGTGTGCTTTCTTTTATTTGATGATGAAGGCGAAGATAATTCTAGCAGCAAATCTAAATCTAAATGGTATTATCTATTATACCGGCGTACAATTGCTGACATAAGCTGATGATATTGACAATATTTATAACGATAAAACGTAAAAAAAGGTATGTCTAGAAGATAGCTTTAATTAAATAACTTTAGACTTAACTTATTTACTTACAGATTTGTCAAACAACGGCATTTCCTATGAAGCTGCTCAATCTCATTTGAATTGCTGATATCACGTCTATCCATTGCTACTTTCTCTGTATCATAGGCCGCTTTCAAATCCTTTAGATCGTGTTGGTGTCGAAGTTCAATTTCCCTGTCGCAGATTTTTTGTTCGCATTGTTATTGTTTTGTTCATTTTGTTTTTATTAGTAAAATATTTTTTAGAAATTGGTTAGTGTTCAATGGAAAGTTAATAAAGTTAGTAAACATATTTGGTTCAAATGAGAAGTAACTAGAAAATATTTTACATGAAGGAGATAAGGATGTTTACTCACTAAACTCACGATTTTTTCCGTATTTGCATTTACAATTAAAACTTCAATATTTTGGCATAAATTGAACGATTTTAATTATTAAAACAATTTCAACGTACATGTATATATGTAATTATGAGTATATGATTAAGTAGATATGTAGTTTTGAACTGAAATCTGATTATGATTGAATAAGTATGTTATAAGTAGGCTCTATATACAATGCGTCTGACTCGCGAGTCACCCGTTTTGATTTTCACGAGTCAGCCAAAGTCATGTAGGTGTGACTAACACTAAAATATTTTCACTTTTACGTTGAAACTGACACTTGAGGCAGACTCATCGTGTGTAGATCCCAGTACATACTTTACCACAAAAATTGTAATAAACTCAAATTTATTTCTTATTCACCAAATGGCGATATTTGGCAAAGACGATAGCAATTATGTTAAATATTAAGCATGCCAATGTTATTAATGGTGACATGGTCAAATAAAACATAACAATTGATGGTAAAATGTATGGATACGACCGTTTCGCAAGCGCACACAACACAACGGTGATTACGTGTATAAGCGATGATGGTGACGATGTTGATGATGAAAATGTCTCATCATTCAGGATGACACCACGATTCGCATACGAAATGCTGTTGAAAAAGTACACAACAAGTACAAATGTTACATGTTTGCATTAATTGTAAGATAGAAACAAAAAATGTAGCCAACAACAAAATTAAATTTAGTAAACAAACGAAAAAAATAAAAAAATCGTTTGTAAGCTTGGCAAGTATTGTATCTACATAAGTATTTACATTATAAAAGAGTCGTAAATAAAAACTATAAATAAGCACGTTGTTATATTAAAAACCGCCCAATTACACGCAAACATATTCGTACCATCTCTAAAGACGTGCACCAATGAGTATAGGTAACATTTATTTTATTTTTTTTTTTTTCTAAAAGAGTTACGTACATACTAATATACAAGTGAAACTAATATTGCCCTCTAGAGAAGAATGGGTGCTCCCTCAGGATCGATTTGACATACAAGGGTATGCACATGGCTTAACCTTCACCATAGACATGCACAAGGAAACAGTATTCAATCGTATACAATAAACTCTCCGTATTGCAGAAAGGTGGTGTTACACCAAAGCACTGTCTATCAGTTCTAAAAAAAGTGTCCCAGATTTTTTTTTACTTGAGGAAGAAAACTATCAATGCCAGAACCATTCATAGATGGAAGTAAAATCAGGTTTTCAATGGACGCAAAGATCAAGGGGTTACACTGTACAAAATCTTCACGCGGAATGCTCATCTAGATGCTACCTTAAACAACGCAACAAGAGCATTCTTCGGCTCTATGGCACAACAATTGGGCTATCTCCCAAAATGGATAAAGGAGAGCTTGCAATAATAGAACGGTAATAAGTTTAATCCTTAGAGAAGGTTGAAGGTGGTGAGAAAAACAAGATAAGAAGTCAGCTGCGCCTTACCAACTCCTCGCCGCCGTATTTGAATAGCTCCGCAGGCAATCCATCAGCGCCCGCAGCATTGTTGTTGTTATACTCAGTTGAGCAGAGCTCACAGAGTATATTAACTTTGATTGGATAACGGTTGGTTGTACAGGTATAAAGGAATCGAGATAGATATAGACTTCCATATATCAAAATCATCAGGATCGAAAAAAAATTTGATTGAGCCATGTTCGTCCGCCCGTCCGTCCGTTAGCACGATAACTTGAGTAAATTTTGAGATATCTTGATGAAATTTGGTATGTAGGTTCCTGAGCACTCATCTCAGATCGCTATTTAAAATGAACGATATCGGACTATAACCACGCCCACTTTTTCGATATCGAAAATTTCGAAAAACCGAAAAAGTGCGATAATTCATTACCAAAGACGGATAAAGCGGTGAAACTTGGTAGGTGAGTTGAACTTATGACACAGAATAGAAAATTAGTAAAATTTTGGACAATGGGCGTGGCACCGCCCACTTTTAAAAGAAGGTAATTTAAATTTTGCAAGCTGTAATTTGGCAGTGGTTGAAGATATCATGACGAAATTTGGCAGGAACGTTACTACTATTACTATATGTATGCTTAATAAAAACTAGCAAAATCGGAGAACGAGCACGCCCACTTTAAAAAAAAAATTTTTTTAAGTCAAATTTTAACATAAAATTTAATATCTTTACAGTATATAAGTAAATTATGTCAAATCCAGTAATGATATGGTACAACAAAATACAAAAATAAAAGAAAATTTCAAAATGGGCGTGGCTCCGCCCCTTTTTATTTAATTTGTCTAGGATACTTTTAATGCCATAAATCGAACAAAAATTTACCAATCCTTGTGAAATTTGGTAGGGGCTTAGATTCTAGGACGATAACTTATTTCTGTGAAAAAGGGCGAAATCGGTTGAAACCATGCCCAGTTTTTATACACAGTCGACCGTCTGTCCTTCCGCTCGGCCGTTAACACGATAACTTGAGCAAAAATCGATATATCTTTACTAAACTCAGTTCACGTACTTATCTGAACTCACTTTGTATTGATATAAAAAGTGGCCGAAATCTGACTATGACCACGCCCAATTTTTCGATATCGAAAATTACGAAAAATGAAAAAAATGCCATAATTCTATACCAAATACGAAAAAAGGAATGAAACATGTTAATTGGATTGGTTTATTGACGCAAAATATAACTTTAGAAAAAAAACTTTGTAAAATGGGTGTGACACCTACCATATTAAGTAGAAGAAAAAGTTCTGCAAGACGAAATCAAAAGCCCTTGGAATCTTGGCAGGAATACTGTTCGTGGTATGACATATATAAATAAATTAGTGGTGTCCAACAGATGATGTTCTGGGTCACCCTAGTCCACATTTTGGTCTATAAGTGGAAAACGCCTTCACACATACAACTACCACCACTTCCTTTTAAAACCCTCATTAATACATTTAATTTGATACCCATATCTTACAAACAAATTCTAGAGTCAGTCCTGGTCCACCTTTATGGCGGTATCCCTAAATGTCGTTCACCTATAGAACCATGGCCCTCTTAAAATACTCTTTAATACCATTCATTTGATACACATGTCATACAAACACATTCCAGGGTTACCCTCGGTTCATTTTCCTACATGGTTATTTTCCCTTATGTTGTCACCATAGCTCTCAACTGAGTACGTAATATTCGGTTACACCCGAACTTAACCTTCCTTACTTGTTCAATCTGGTTATTGCTATTCCGTCTTCGTCATAATCGGGTGGGGGGACCTTTATTCCATCATCATCGATTGCGGGATCGGGTTGTCATCCCTGTACGGTAAATCGCTGTCTCCATTTAGCAGAGCAAAGAAGTGTTCCCTCCATAATCTAAGTACTTTCTGGACATCAGTTACAAGGTTTTCGTTCTTACAGGAGTTTGCCCTTGTCTTATAACCTTCCGTCTGTCGCCGAATTTTTTGGTAAAATTTTCGGGCTTTATTCCTGGTGGCTAGCAGCTCAAGCTCCTCGTACTCACGCCTTTCTGCCTCTGGTTTTTTCTTCCTGAAAAGGCGTCTCGCTTCCCTTTTCAACTCACGATAGCGTTCACACACTCCTCTTGTCGCGCTCGCTTTTAACGTAGCCCTGTAGGCAGCGTCTTTTCTTTCGGTTGCAACGCGGAATTCTTCATCGTACCACTTGGTTTTACGTGGCCACCGGTAACCAATTTTTTCCCCGGCGGCAGTACGAAGTGCTTTGGAGATATGCTCCCCCTGCTCCTGCATTCCTTCAGGCTGAGTTGAGCTCAAAGAGAGCAGGTGTGAGAGTCGAGTTGCAAAATCATTGACAGTCTGTTGCGATTGCAGCCTTTTGACGTCTAGCTTTCCTTGTGTTTTTTGTTCCTTGGTTTTAGCCAGACAGAGGCGGGTGCGTAGTTTGGCTGCGAAGATATAGTGGTCCGAGTCGATGTTAGGTCGTGGGATCGTACGCACATCTAAAACACTGGAGGCATGTCATCACAACGTAATCTATCTGATTGCAAGTATGTCGATGGGGGGACAGCCATGTAGTTTGATGTATCTTTTTATACATGAACCTCGTGCTCGATATGACCATGTTTCGAGCACTGGCAAAGTTAATCAACCTCAGTCCATTAGGAGAAATTTCATTGTGTAGGTTGAACTTTCTGACTGTAGGGCCAAAACCACCTTCTTTGCCCAACCTGGCGTTAAAGCACGACTTTTATATCATGGCGGGGGCAGCGCTCGCATTTGCGTTCTAATTGTTCATAAAAAGCGTATTTCAACTCATCGTCTTTCTACTCTGTCGGTGCATGGGCGCAGATGAATGATATATTAAAAAATGTTGCTTTTATTGAGCAACGCAAAAAAGCAAAAGCACTTGCCGCACTAAGACTGCAAAATATCTCTGAGATAAAGATCGGAACCATGACAAGGCATATGAAAGTCATGAAAAAATGCATTGCAAATCCTGTACTGCACCCACGCTCAGAATCGCACGAAATTTTGATGCGTCCATTGTGGACGGAGTTCTTTGGGAAAAAGGGAGTCCATATATTGATCTTCACTCAGAGGTCTGATATCTATGACCGAAATTCAATTCTTTTGCAGTCAAAAACCCATGCAATAGAAGTCTTACACAATTAGTTTGAAGCTCTTTGTTGAATTAAAGGAATCATAAATAATATGGAAAAAAACAAGGTTTCTTAGGATGAGTTCACGGGCCTCACGGACATGAAGGTAATGAACATGTATACTACATAGCCAATCAGGAAGCTATAGCTGCATTCTATGGTCCAGAGACCTTCTGTGAACTCACATAGGCACACACTAGGAAGCCCCTAAGTAGCTGGGAAACAAAGATGTTCAGACAACACTGGATTGAAAGCCCAAGACAAAGTCAGGTCGAATTGTTAATACTCGCATCAACGAAGGTATCAAGCAAACTCAATTATCTAAGCATAGAGGACCTACAAAATCTCACTGGATACTATACGGGACACTGTAGTCTACGATATACTTTAAGTAAGTTATATAAATCCGACACGCAAATCTTTCGTTTTATTGAGCTGGAAGATGAAACGCTGGTTGACATTCTCTTCCTGTCCTTGGTGTTGTTGTCGTTGTTGCGATGTTTCTCCCCGAAGGCTTTGGGGAGTGTTATCGATGTGACAGTCCTTTGCCGGATACAGATCCGGTACGCTCCGGTACCACAGCACCATTAAGGTGCTAGGCTGACCATCTCGGGAATAATTTATGTGGCCACATTAAACCTTCAGGCCATCCCCTCCCTCGCCACCCTCAAGTTCCATGAGGAGCTTGGGGTCGCCAGAGCCTCGTCTGTTAGTGAAAAAGGATTCGCCGCGGATAGGTGAGGTTGAAAATTGGGTTTGGAGAAGCTATATATTGCGCTGGTAACCTGAAGGGGTGCGCTACACAACTCCTTGAGTCTGGTATTTTAGTCGCCTCTTACGACAGGCATACCTACCGCGGGTATATTCTGACCCCTTGCCCGCTGGGGGTGTCGTGACTCTTTATTCCCTTGGTGATATTTTATTTTTAATCTTTAACCGATTAGTTTAATGAATACCAATTTGAGGTTGAATTATAATGCAAACAAGTAACTTATTAGTAGTGGATCTGGCAACATGCAACAAAATTTGATACAAGCGTTTCATAATGCTGAGTGGGAGACTAATGAAGCCTTGACCATGAATTTTGAAATTTCGTCAAGGATTTTCAAAACATTCAATGCCGATTTCAAGCCGATATTTGTACAAATGGGGCGTGCGAAAATTTTACATCCACATTCAAAACACCTTCAAATTTCCAACTCACTTGATTTTCTCTTCGACAGCGGCGAGTTTTTTACGATAACGCTCGGAGAGTTCTTGCAGCGCTTCCTCCTTTTCAGTTTGCAGTTTAGCCTTTTGTTGCTCTGAAAAGCAAAATGTTTTTTAGTTCTGGGATCAGATCACGTATTTCATAAAATATTATTTAAGAAAAAATATTTAGCATACCCAAAGCCTTTTCCTGTTGAAGTCGCATTTCATGTGTCGCATCTTGCAATTCTTTAGCGAATTCCTCTTTCACGTGATTCAACCGTTCGCGGAATTTCTCTTCCATTTCCTCTCTCTCGGCTTGGAATTCTTTTCGCAAATTTTCTATAAATAAAAAGTATATACATACATAAATGTATAAATTGAGTTTAAAGCAGATGTCGGCAAAATGAAAATGCAGATGTGTTGGTGAGAGCGCGATGACCGCACACATCATTTGGTGCATCGTTTTGCGTTGTTCATTCGCTTCTTCGTGGTAGTTTTAATTTTCCTGAAATGAGCTTTAAACTGACTCACAGTGCACCGCGTAGTAAGTTTTTCCACAATTATTGCAATGTCAATGTTTTTAGATATTGACGGTTGAATCAAAAATCACCATTTCTCTGCTACCAAACCGAAAAGGTCATATCTCAAGATATGCTTCAAAAATACTCAATCCCAAAATTCACTAAAGTAACGCTCTAATCGCTCCTATTTTTATACTCAGCTGAACAGAGCTCACAGAGTATATTAATTTTGTTCGCATAACGGTACCCTGTAACGGCATAAACTAATCGAGTTAGATATAGACTTCTATATATCAAAATGATCTGGGCGAAAAAAGAAATTGATTGAGCCATGTCCGTCAGTCCGTCCGTCCGTCCGTCCGTCTGTCCGTACACACGATAACTTGAGTAAATTTTGAGGTATCTTAATGACAATTGGTATGACCACTCATCTCAGATCGATTTTTAAAATGAACGAAATCGGACTATAACCACGCCCACTTTTTCGATATCGAAAATTTCGAAAACCCGAAAAAGTACGATAATTCATTACCAAATACGGATAAAGCGATGAAACTTGATAGGTGCGTTGACCTTATGACGCAGAATAGAAAATTAGTGAAATTTTGGACAACGGGCGTGGCACCGCCCACTATTAAAAGAAGGTAATTAAAAAATTTGCAAGCTGTAAGTTAGCAGTCGTTAAAGATATCCTGACGAAATTTGGCAGGAACGTTACTCCTAGTACTGTATGTGTTCTAAATAAAAATTAGCAAAATCGGATGACGAACACGCCCACTTAAAAAAAAAATTTTAAAGTAAAATTTTAACAAAAAATGTAATATCTTTACAGTATATAAGTAAAGTATGTCAACATTCAACTCCAGTAATCATACGGTACAACAAAATACAAAAATAAAAGAAAACTTCAAAATAGGCGTGGCTCCGCGCTTTTTCATTTTATTTGTTTAGAATACTTTTAATGCCATAAGTCCAACAAAAATTTACCAATCCTCGTGAAATTTGGTAGGCGCATAGCTGCTATGACGATAACTGTTTTCCGTGAGAATAGGCGAAATCGGTTGAAGTCGCGCCCAGTTTTTATACACAGTTGACCGTCTGTCCTTCCGCTCGGTCCTTAACACGATAACTTGAACAAAAATCGATATATCTTTACTAAACTAAGCTCACGTACTTGTCTGAACTCACTTTATCTTGGTATTAAAAATGGGCGAAATCCGAAAATTTCGAAAAATTCAAAAAAATACATAATTCTATACCAAATACAGAAAAAAGGATGAGGCAGGGTGATTGGATTGGTTTTTTGACGCAAAATATAACATATTAAGTAGAAGAAAATGAAAAAGTTCTGCAGGACGAAATCAAAAGCCCTTGGAATCAAAGCAGGAAGATTGTTCGTGGTATTACATACATATATATAATAGCGGCACCCGACAGATGATGTTCTGGGTCGCCCTGGTCTGTATTTGTGGTCGATATCTCGAAAACGCCTTCACGTATATAACTAAGGAACACTCCCTTTTAAAACCCTCATTAATTTATTTGATACCCATATCGTACAAACACATTCTAGTGTCACCCCTTGTCCACCTTTATGGTGATATTTCGAAAAGGCGTCCACCTATAGAACTAGGGCCCACTCCCTTTTAAAATACTCTTTAATACCTTTCATTTGATACCCATGTCATACAAACACATTCCAGGGTTATACTAGTTCTTTGTCCTACATGGCGATTTTCTCTTATTTGATAAAGGATGAAGGAAAATCGTTCCAAAAAGCATCACCCTTGGTCTGCAATTTGGTCGATATTTCCCAAATGTATGTGATATGGAATTAAAAACCACTAATAAACCATCTACGAAACCCTACGAAACCAACGCAGCTAAGCTCTCAGCTGAATATGTAATGTTCGGTTACACCCGAACTTAGCCTTCCTTACTTGTTTTCTATAGCCACCTTATCTTACATCAACATTTTTTAAGTCAAATATGACGTTTTTTAACAAATCCTGAGAAATGAAGTTTTGGAATAAATCCTAAGGTAGGGTGGTCTCACAAGAATTTCTATAACAGGCCGTTTTTGAACAGCCTTCTGCGTTTTCGAAAGAGCAGCGGACGTAAATATTCCTTTTAAGAGGTAATATTCGACGTAATACTATGCATTTGGAAATTATGTTGCAATGAAGGCAAAACCTCTTTCCGCATGTTAAAAGTAGTGGTGCAGCTATGGGCAGTCGAATTTGAACTCGGTAAGATCGCGTATTAGAACCAGGGACGGAAAATAATAATTTTTTTTTTTCGGAGTCGAAAAAGTCCTGGTCAAAAATTGTCCTAGGTGAAAATGTTTGAGTTCCCAGGTATCCCTATAGCAATATCATGTCGAATCATGCAACCTTTTTATTTTTCGTACTTTTTCCATAAAAGTCCACATATAAAAATTAAATCTGTATTTTTATTTTTTATTCCGACAGAACTAGTTAAACTCGGGACTTTTGAAAATAAAAGCCGGAAATAAAAGCTAAATCCGGACTTTTATTTTTTAAGGCCATAATAAAAGTTCGGCTTGATAACAAAAAACGGCTTATCCGAATTAAAAAAAAATGGTTTGTTTCGGATAAGCCGTTTCTTTGTTATCAAGTGGGACTTTTCTTTTGGCCTTAAAAAAGAAAAGTCCGGATTTAACTTTTATTTCCGGACTTTTATTTTTAAAAGTCCTAGTTTAATTAGTTCTATCGGACTCAAAAAATAAAAATCCGAAAATAATTTTTATCTTGATCCAAATATATTAAAAGTCCAAAATTAATAGTTTTGCAAGGAATTATATTATAAAAGGAATAACTGTTTCGGCCTTAAAGGGTAAATGTGGTCATATTAAATCATTATCGAGCTGGTCGGTTTTGTACATTAATGGTGGTTGTTACCGGAACGTACCAGATCTTTATACGGCAAATGCCAATCAACATCGACAACACTTGCCTAGACCTTCAAAGAGTGTCTTTATCGCTATAATAACAGCAAAAACCTAACGTCCGCAGCAGTTGGCAGTTAGAACAATAGAAATCTGAGTTAATTTTCCATTAGGAAAGATGTTCTATAATCTTGCTAGCGAAATTTCTTCAGTATATTATTTTGATTTTGATTTGTAGTTTAACGGATATATGTTCGGAAGGGGGCATTGGACGCCTTTTGTTATAAGCATGATATGCTGTACTTTGCCTCTGTGACGCAAGGATCTCCAGTGTGACTTTAGGGTATGTAAAGCGCAACTCTTAAAACGGCTTTTGGACGCCAGCGCAACTCATAACTTCTCCACTCCAATTGTCAACCTCACCTACACGCGGAAAATCCTGTTTATTTAGCAGGCGACGTCCTGGCGATCCAAATTTTCTTACGGAAGGAGGGGTTTGAATAATCTACTAGGTTCAATGAAAAAGGGTAAAACATGTTCGATAAATGTTCAAAAAACTAACTGGACGAAAGAGATTACGATCTCAATATTATTTACTTACCTTCCAAAACCTCTCTCCGCTCTTCTTCTCGGCACATCGCGTTTTGGTATTCACGATCAGCGCGATCCAAATGCATTCGCATTTGCAACAAATTATTATCAGATTTATCCCGCATGTCGATGAACTCCTCACTTTTGCGATCAAGTCGTTCTTGCAATTCATTCAGCTGGAATAGAAATGAAATAGAGCAGACATTACATAAAAGTCGTCAGGAAACCGCATAAAGTAATCTAAGTTTGCGTGAATTGGAACATAATAGACCTTACGCATGAAAAGCTTAGAGGAGCTTCTAAGTAAAAGGTGGCTTGATTGTTTTTGCTAAACAAACAAAATCACGATCTTGCTCAGAGACGAGAGTTTGAGCAAATGTTCGCTTTTTACGGATGAGACCCAATAGTCTTATTTGTGGACGGAAATGAATGGTGGCATAACAAATATATACTCACGACCTTAGAAAGATTTCTAAATACGAAGAGTGTACTACTGAAAAATATTCTCAAGGGATAAAATCAAATATCTGCACTTTTGTAGTCTACCAGATTATCAGTGGGAAAGGGCCAACAAGGCTTACTTCTGTGTTGAGTGCAGTAGAAAGGTGGACTCAGCAAAAATGTTTGTGGGGATTATCATCTCGGAGTTCTAGTTGAAAATACTTGTTTCTAAAATGTTTATGTTGCTGTGCCCGGAGCGTGAACACAGGATCTTTGGTGTAATAGGCGGAGCACGCTACCATCACACCACGGCGGCCGCCAAGTATAGTGAATGGACAACAAAAATTTGCGCGCTGACTTTGAGCTTGTGACGACTCGTCGGTGAACAAGTTAACCACTCTACTGCACCCGATTAATACATTTTCTCACTCTTCTCTCTCGCGGGGGGCGAATGAATGAGGTGCAGCTTGCACACAGGGTAGTTGTTGGCCACAATAGTCTGCCTTTTTATTTCATTATGCGGTTGCCTGAGTTTTGTTATTACAAACTCCGACTGCAAGTAGCCCCAAAAAAAGTAAGTCTGGAATAGACAAGTCGGGTGATAACTATTATTATTTTAGTTGTTGCTGTAACCGCTAAAACGTATCCCGCAGGTTTAAGGAAGTTTTGAGTATGTGGTCAATCCTTTAGCAGAAAGGAACCCGACACGTTCGAGTACAATTACCTCCTTTTACCAGACCGACTGCCTCAGTACAATTTTCCGTTAACTCCCGAACCTTCGACTCTATAGATTTTAGTTGCCTGTTGCGAAAGACACGCCTATCGCAGGAATGTTCTAAGCTAAAAGGGCAATAGTACGTTGTGTGTGCGCTATTTAAGTGTACGTGAATTCTTTATTTTGTTGAAACCGAAAGTTCACTAGTGGCATTCATCCAATTTCGGTTATAACAAGCCGTTTGTCATGAAACTGCAGCGTTGTCCTCTGAAAGTGATCCTATTGCTGACAAAAGAGACTTTCGTTGACTGACCAGTCTGGCGGCGACCACGTCCGTGTGATTTCAATATGCCAAACTCGAGGAACTAAGCCGAAAATATTTGCTAAGGTGGTTTTATAGGAAGAGTCCACATTTCGCTGCGACAGCACCACACATCAGTTAAGCTCAACGATTTCAAATGTATTTAAGGTTCGACGACGTTTTCAAAATTTACATAGAAGGTTTTCTACAGGCTGTTTTTTCTACACCCTGTACATACACTTCACTTTCGGTCATCAAAATATATCAGCCTTATAAAAGTTAGGAAGCTATTTGCGGGGGAATCCCTAATCCCACTAGAGAGGTATGTATGCATGTATCATTAAAAAATTAAGAATATAAACTATTCTACATACCTCAGTTCTAAGTTCATCTTCATTGGCGGTATAGCGCGTCGTCAGAGCACGTAACTCTTCAATATGCTCAGCTTGCAGCTTATCAAGCGCTTCACGACGTTCATCTACGTAAACAGCTTCAAGCTCATTTTTCAGTCTTGTCATCTCAGTACTGTGTGAGAAAAAGCATTAAATGATATATATCAAGTATATCTATAGAGTGTCCATATCTTACTAAAGTTTGTCCTCCCAGAAGACGGCTGCTTCATTGCGCACTTCACTGATGCGATAAACTACTTCACGTTCCTTATCACAGAGCGCACTGTAATATAATATTTTATTAGTTTCGAAGTGTTAAATGACCGTTTTCACCATCTCTAATTATTTTAGAGTTTATCTGGACAGTAACAATTCTTCAGATATGTAGCTTTATTTGACGTTTTCGTTTTCACCAGCACATATTGACCTACTCCCAGTAAAATCGATAATTGCAAAAGGAACGATAGAAATCTAATATGAAACAGCTGGCTTTTGTTTACTGGCAGGCCCCTCACAAGGGTGTGCATCTTGTCGAAGGTGTGAAGGCTTAGGCGAACTCCACACCACCGGAAGATGTAGCCGAGCGAGCGGTGGGACGTTGTTGACCAAGAACTGCCTAATCCGGGTGTTGGGCGAATCATGCCTATTGGATTATTTGCAGCCAGGGGATATATTCGGCTGTATTCCAATGGAGCCTTCCCGTTACCGGCTAACCTTAATAAATATTGATGCCTTACCACTGTAAGGGGCGCTGCTTCGTCGGACTGGGTTTTTTCCATATTTAATATTCGACCGCTGAGCCCATCATATCGGCCAGGTGGTCGTGCGACCAAGATGGACGACTCAACATCTTATATTAAAAAGGAGGATGAGAGAGGGAGAAGTGAGCCAAAAGCCAAGAGAGACAAAAACACTATAAGCGATGCTTCGGACTTGGAAAGCGAAAGTAGTGGAGAGTAAACGAGCTCAATGATGAAAAGACATACAAATCCAAAAGGAGGAGTAGGGTGAAGAAGGGTACAGAGAAGAGGGAGCAAAAGAGCTGTATCGCAATACCGTGCAGGACTTCGAATTTCCCAAGTCTTGGGAGCACTGGTCAACCCAAAAGAACTGGCCTGCGAACACTTGGAGCGGGTCCGTGAGGCAACAGAGGTAGGTCGAATATATTAACTGCGAGAAACCCTCGCTACTGCAACCTATAGAGGGGAAAGGAGCTTCGAGCAGCTTAATGAAGAGGCAAAGTTCGGCGAAAGCTTGCTTTCAAGAGGCAAAAGAGACCCAGAATCAGGGCCGTGAGGCAGGCCAGCTGCATTGAAAAGACAAGTGAGACTAAGCTGTAGGACAGATGGGCGCCAATAAAGAGGTAGTAACTACCTTGAAAGCAACAACCTCGAAAGATGCAAGACAGAGCGAGATTACTTTAAAAGTGGCAATGTATCAATTAAAATAGTGCTAACACACAGCTTTTCTCGGAGATGTCAAAGGGTGAAGGTAACACTAAGATTGTGATTGTTCCCGAGAGGATAAATTATATGGCAAAGCAGACACTGATTGTGGCGCTGATTGATCGAAACAGTTCTTTCGGACGGATGATTATTGAGAAGTGGAGGTCTATAGAAAGGGAGCTAATAAGCTTAATGCTGACAATGATGGGGAAGAACCAAGTAAACCCCTTCCAATCTTCGATTCGACAGGATTGTACAATGATGTGAAGATGATAACGTGTGACAACAACGCGAGCTTGCAATGGATGGAGGTTATATAATTTGTTTTTTTTTTTTTTTCAATTTGGTGATTAAACAAACTTATGGATACACTATGGACTCATTCAGTCTATATGAGGTGTTCACGGATCGGCCAGTTCAACTTTACTCACAGTCTATGCGTCAGTTAGCAAGGAAAAAATGAAGATTTCGATAACTTTCAGATAAGTAACTGTAGATGGTGAAAACGGGCTTAAGAGAAGAAAAGCTCTACTCACCTATCACACTGATGCTTTATTTTCTTCACGGCCTTCATCTGCTCCTCCAAATTCGTATGCGCAGTTTGTAATTCGCCTTTCATATTATCTATCTGATTCATAAGCGTTTTTATAGCTTGCTCCTGCTCAGCTACAACACCTCGCAGTGATTTGACCTCAGCCTGATATACCTTCAAACCTTCTACTTCCTGTTTGCGTTCTTCTAATTCACTATGCAAATTTTCAGCTCGCTCCACAACCATTTGACGTTCGCGCTCTAATTGATCGGTTTTTTCTTTGGACTGACGTTGTATTTGACGTAACTGCCATTCGCAATCGGCCATAACGGTCTCCTCGCGATCTTTATGCATACAAAGAGTATCAAAAAGTTATTTCTATTAACAATTTAAATTTTTTTTTTTTTTGGAAACCACCTCTATTTTGTGTTCTCAACATTTCGAACTCCTTTTGCCATTTATCCTGACATATTTTCCTTTCCGCCTCCGAGTTATCTAACGCATTCTTCAGTATTGTGATCTGCGCTTCTAATTCGCCGCGTATTTTCTCAACCTCTTTGCTCCATTCTTCAGCTTCACTTTGTGCTGCCGCTAGTTGCGTTTGTAAATTACTTGCCAACTGCTTGGTTTCCTTGTACTTTGCCTCCAGCTCATTATATTGCGTTTCAAGTTCCTCTGTCAATAAATGATTGAATTAAAAAAACGCCAACAAATTATTTCAAACCTACCATATTTTCTTCTAAATTCATCTTCATTTTCGCTATATTTGTGCCGCAGGCTAGTCTTTTCCTCTTCAAGCAATTTCAATCGCTTGCGCACGAAGTCGTCGTCTGTGTGTGCCGCTTCCAGCTCACTTTGCAATCCTACATTTATATTGCAATATTACAAAACCAAAAACAAAAAGCATTCTTATTAATACTGATTGAAAGCCCCGTCACATAAGCAGATTTTCATATATGTAGATGCATTTAACTCAATCTTATGCATTATAAGTACATTGTAAGTAATTTTATGGAGAACAATAGAATGAGCGACACTGGCGCCATCTGACATTAAAAAGTAGCCAACTTGCAACTTTTGTTGCAAGCAAAGCATAAGAAGAAGAATTTGACATCTGCATTGGCTAAGGTTGCTGACACACTTTGGAAGTGAAATTATTTTTCACACTCGTTGGTAACTTTTCTGACATTTTTCATAATTAAATACTGCAGTATAACAAATTAATACGACACAAAATACGTTAGCAAGTATTTTTGTTCTATAGGCAAAGAGGATAAATACAATAAGAGCCGTCACTCGTTATTTTGTGGCGAGTATCTCGCTGGAAATTGAAAAAATTGGTGCCGAATGTTTTCTGAGAGGGACATTTTTAATTGTCTCGCATTTATCCATGCCGTGTAGGCCCCTTGTGCAACTGTGATTTTTGGAACGAGAATTAAATAAATTAATTAAATACAGTCGAAAAATAAACACAAATACCCCACGAAAATGTATAGAAGACATTTATAAACATCTCGCCCAAAAAAAAGTTAGCGACTACCTCTCAGTATATATCGAGTAAATGCCAAAAAAATAACGAGTGACGGCTCTTATTGTATTTATCCTCGTTGCTATAGGGAGAATGTTTATAACAGTGCTTCGAGAAATTTTGTATGTGAATAGGCAAGGCGAAATATACTTCAATTGCCAAGTCTGAAGTTCCTTCATATTTATAAACGCAACATCTTGGTTGATTGTGTGAACGTTGCTGAAATGCATAAGATTGCGTTAAATGCATCTATATGAAAAATTTCATTCTGCCGCGGCCTTAAATATTCGTGTGTTAAAGCAAATATGTATGTATATTTAATATTAATTTTATTTAATTAGCTTACGTTCTACATTCCATGCCTTCAGTGACAATTCTTGTTCCAGCTTCTCAATTTTCGCTTGCATGCCAGCGACTTTGTCTTGCAAATTTTGTACATTTTTTTGCGCATCTCCAATTTGTGTGTTGTACCGTGACTTTTGCTCAATTAGTTTCTGTCTGAAATGTACATATGTTTACAAATTATTAATGTAATTAATATGAAAGTCGAGGTAGAATTTATGATTAAATTTCAGGTAATTTTATATAAGAATACTAGAAGACCCGTCAGACGTTGTCCTGCCCCAAATTTGGCCAATCTGCATACATTTTAATAAGCTTTTTCCGTCTGACTCTGCCCTCCCCCCCCCCCCCCCTCTTCACTTTTTTCTAATCCTTTTATTCACTCCTCCCTCCGTCTTTTTCGCTTCATCTGTCTCCATCTTCGTCTCATTCTATCTCTTTCTCAATCTCCTTCTCTCTTTTCTCTTTTCTCTTCTCTCAATTTCTTCTCATTCTTCTGCATCCCTTATTGCCTGTCCCAGAAGGTGGTATGTATTTTATTCCAGTCCCAGTCCCACTCAGAGTCTCAGTCCCAGTCCTAGTCCTAATCCCAGTCCCAGTCCGTCTCTGGATAATATATTACTCTGTATTAAAGCACTCATCAATAGCTTTCGTTTGATATCCACATTCTATAAACACATTCTAGGAGTACTCGGGTCCACGTTTTGGCCTATATATCGAGACCCTAGTAGTATGAAAATTACCCTCAGCTAAAGCACTCATCCACAGCTTTCATTTTGTATCCATATTCTATAAACACATTCTGGGCGTACCCGGGTCCACGTTTTGGCCTATATCTTGAGACCCTTGTCACCCAGTCACCTATCCTATATTTCAAGTTAGATCAAACTACATACGGGGTGCAAAACTAATTCAAAATCGGTTCAGTAGTTTAAGAGTCCATTGGCCTCAATTGTGTGGCACGTGTTTTTTATATATTAAGATGTTAGAACCAGAGACGGAAAATAATGGCAAATTTTTTCATATTTGTGAAAAGATTACAAAAAATAACCTTAACATTTTTAAGGAATCTGTAGCCATTAACGCAAGAGATTCTTTGTTGGGTTGTTAATAATCATTATACTAACAGAAATTCATTATGGGCCAGAAGTAACCAAAATTTTGTACCACCTAACGTTGAGTATCCTCCGTACAAAGTTAATAAGAAGAGGAATTGTAAAAGAATGCACTCTATGCAAATGAACTTCAGTTTAAGTCGAAGTCAATGACTTCGAATTTTGAATGCAGCTATGTACTTACGGATTGAAAACTTCGTGGTTTAATGGACATATATATTTCTAAATAGACCAGCCACATACCGTGGTTGGTTGACTTACATTTTTATATGTACACAACTGGAAAAATAAAGGGTTCAAAAAAGGTTTTAAAAATTTTGTGTAATGTCGTAATGGTCGTAAGGGGAAATCAAAAGCAAAAAAAAAAAAATTCAGCTCCAATTATCTAGTTTAAGGATGCATACTGTAAAATTTTCTATCCTCTGCATTTTTTGAATAAACTTAGATAAACCAGCAAGAACAATTTTTGTTGTTATATCGGCCTACTGATTTATAAGATAGCGGGTTCGAATCAAGATCAATGCCTAAAAATAATTATTTATCATTATTATTGTTATGATAGATTTTTCCTTAAATGAAAAAAAAATGGTTATAGCAGCGGCGCCTAAACGTTGCCGATGAAGGAATTTAGCAGTTCCCGAAATGGATCTATACACCGAGCTTTGGCAGTTGTTTAAATTTTTTCTTTCTTCTATTCCAATTTAAAAATTATTTCATTAAAGGAAAAATTTATCGTAACAATAATAATGATAAAATAATTATTGTTAGGCCTTGAGCTCGATTCGAAACCGTAACCAGCAACAACAAAATTTTCAATTCTTTATTAGTTTTTTTTTTTTTGGTCTTCTTGCGTGGAAAATTTTGTTTTTGCTTAACCACTATAGGGATGGGATACTTTGCCCAAAACTTTTTTCGATAAGCTTTAATTTCCTTTTCTTTTGTGTCTTGATACGTCCACTCTTCGGTGAGATATCCATATTCAAATAGAAAAAGTTCCTTTTGTTTTTAATTACACTGGTGATCAAAATACCACTTTTTGTCTGTGGCATTAGGATTTTCTTTTGTTTCACATTAATTGTTTTTGTTCTATTTGTGGCACGTTTATGTTCAAGGAATTTAATTTGATTCGGTCAGACCTAGTGGAAGGAGATTATATGAACTAATTCGGTTGCCCATATGTAACTAATAACATACCCTAGATTCCAAGTTTCGTATGTAAAAGTTGTGCTTAATCATAGCGCTTATGGTCAAATAAAAAAAGACCTTATTTGAAATACCAAACGCCTATGGCGTTAACCGTCGGACCGCCACAGCGCCTGTTATTTCTGTATGGTAGACATAACAGGAATAATCCGCATAAATCACTCTTAGTCGATTTATCCCAACCTACTGACTAGTGTTCGACCAGTCTTAAGTGCCAGGCATTCGTCAGAACCTGGACCCAGTACCTCCTGGCATCATTCAGAGCGTTTTAAATACATATCTACTAAAACATTTCCAAAATTGAGTTCAGAAAAGGTGAAACCTGGGATTTTCGATGGCCCACAGATACGAAAACAAGTTTGTGATCCAGTCTAACTTCTTTCATCATATAGACCAACTGATACTACACTTTCAACGTCTGGGTGTAAACATGAGCATCAAGATGCACTTCCTCCATAGACATCTGGGCCGTTTTCCTGAAAATTTAGGGGATCTCATTGAAGATCAAGGCGAGCGTATTTACCAGGACCTCCACACTATGAAAGAGCGATATCAACGATACTGCAATGCACATATGTTAGCTGATTACTGCTGGAGAATTCAGAGTAGTGCTCCTGAGTCAACTCATAAAAAAAATATCCTAAAAAATTTATTTAATATATAATAATAATAATCAAGTATATTTTTAGTACTTAATATTTTGGAAACTAGAGCTTCAAGGGACACCGCCTCTACATTTCAGATAAGGGTTAAAAGGAATTTAGCAATCATGCACAACATCACATGCAACAGAGCCTGTGTCGACCAGTGATATCGATACTTCAGCGACCACTGATTCGCACAGAAAGTTAAAAGTAGGTTTCGAGAACTTGATTAAATTATCTTCCGATTTTTTTTTTTTATTTTTGTCATATGAATTTGAAAATGCAACAAAAAAGGAGTTTTAGTCGTTTCTTGGAAAATCATGCGCTGGAGCGAAAACCTTTAAGAAACCACTAATGTTAAGTGTGCCTTTTACAGCTCAATATGTCCTCAGAAACCCCAAAAGGAGCCAAACGAGTCCAAACAGCCGGTTTTTTACTCGATCAAACCGACGAATTGCCAATATGAGCACAGCATTGGCTATGAAATTTTTATATGACAATCTTGAGAAAAAAGTTCTGCCTTCTGGTTGGATGATGTCCTGTGAATGCAAAGGCTTACATCGTGATCTATAAAAAAGTGTATATCCCCTGCAAGGCACAAAGTCTATAAGACTTTGTGGCATCCAATTTAGTAACCACAATTCACATTTACATAAGGGATTTTTATACAAAATGGCCTCCACTAAGATCGATCCCACCGCATAACAGCCCGAACCATATACGTACATCTTTTTATAACCATGGCAACGCTTTTTAGCTCTGCACGGTTGCTCCACACAGCTTAAAGTCAAATAAGCCGATTAAAGTCACATAAACGGTGACACCTCTCGACCTGACGTTCGCAGGTTAGGTTAGGTTGAACTGGCCGGTCCATGAGGACCTCACATAGACTGAATTACTCCGTAGTTTTACCAGAAGTTTGTTTTAACGACCAAACTGAAAGACCTATCAAAAACCAGGACCTATGTTATAAAATAACTCCGTCCTCTTGGCAAATACTAGAAGCTTCCTAGGATTTAAGCCGCTTGCTGCTTCTAGATCTGACAGCTTTATCACTCCTAATAGCTGGAGTCTTAGCCTGGCAACGCAGGACAAGAGCACAGAACGTGCTCGATCGTATCCTCCTCCAGCCCGCACTTCCTACATCTGCTATCACTGACAAAGCCTAATTTAAAGGCATGTGACGCCAGAAGGCAGTGTTTAGTCAGAATACCCGTCATGAGTCTACAGTCCTCTCTTTTTAATGATAGAAGCAACTGTGTTAGTCTAAGGTTGTAGGACCTGCACATAATCTTCGACACTACACAGCCCCGCGCTTAAGCCCACGCCTTTCCTACTTGGTCGATCATGTGCACCTCTCGCCTTCGCTTAATTTCGCCCAGTCTAATTGGCGCGTCTACGGAGCAAGCTTCAAGGGATGCGCCCTTTTTAGCTAATTTATCCGATTTTTCATTCCCATCTATTCCCATATGCCCTGGGACACAATATATATATATGCTTCCCCCTGTCCCGATTCTCTCCAGGGACTGCTTACACTCTAACACGCATTTAGATGCTGTGGTATGCGAGACTATTGCCTTAATTGCTGCTTGACTGTCAATATAAAAGTTAACACGATTGCAGCTTGAGCTATTTTCTTCCAGGGTTTCCACTGCTTTGGTTACGGCTACTACTTCCGCTTGGAAAACGCTACAGTATTCCGGCAGCCTATAGGATCTGTTTATCTCCGGATCAAAACAGTATACCGCAGACCCTACTCCTTCCACTACTTTGGAACCATCTGTGTACACATGTACCGCTTCGTCCGCCATTTGAGCACCCTTACGCCAACCGTCCACCCCTATTGTGGCCTTAAGATCGCCCTCGAAGCGCAGATAGGAATCAGGTAGTCTGTTCGTCTTGTGATTGATGACGCTATACTACTATGGTCGTATGGTCGCCGCTCAAGCTGCCCCGAGGCACCAAGCCTGGTTGCAGTTGTTAACGCTATGTTCTTTGCTACCAGGTCTACAGGTGGAATGTGCAGAATGGCATACAGTGCAGCTGTCGGGGTTGTTTTCAGGGCTCCCGTAATGCTAAGCATTGATAGTCTGCATGCCCTCTCTAATTTTTTGCTTTTTGTGTGGCTTTCCACCAAACAAGAACTCCACAGTATAGAATTGGGCTTACAATCGCTGTAAAAACCCAATTAGAAAGAGAGGGTGATAGGCCCCACGTACACCCCAGAATTCTTTTACATGCATAAAGTGCCGTTGAAGCCTTCTACGCCCTCTCCTCCACTTTGGGTTTCCGTGACAGCTTACTGTCTATGATGATTCCTAGATACTTTGTGCACGGTTTCTCCTGTGGGGTCACCCCTCCTAACTTAGGCCTGATCCAATTTGGGACCTTGTACCTCTTTGTAAACAAGACCATATCCGTCTTATCCGCGTCGACTTTCAACCCGACATTTGATGCTCAGGTATGAATATCCCGAAGCGCCCGATCCATCAAAGAGCTAATCGTTGGAAGGCACTTTCCACTTATGAAAATTGCAATATCATCTGCATAAGCCGTAAGTTTTACGGGTCCCTCATCAAATCGCCTGAGCAGTTGTTTGATGACCAGCGTCCACAGCAGAGGTGATAGCACCCCTCCCTGCGGCGTTCCCCTGTCCACTGATTTCGTGGCCTCGTACAATCCCCATTGTGATGTAATCTTCCTGTAATTTAACATGCAGCCGATCCATCTGGTTAAGGCTGGATGTACTTTAATGTAATGAAGACCATCCATAATCGCCCATTTAGAGACATTGTTGAAAGCCCCGGCAATGTCTAAGAAGACTCCTGGAGCATATTCCTTATATTCCAGGGCTTTCTCTACGCTTATTACCACTCTAAGCAATGGGGTGTATACCGACTTGCCTTTGGTGTGCGCATGTTGTGTTGTGGAGAGCAGCTTTTCATCCACGTTGGACTTTATGTACACATCTATCAGCCTCTCAAAGGTTTTGAGCAGAAATGATGTTAATCTAATGGGTGTATAATCTATGGCATACACGTGGCCGATCTTTCCCGCCTTTAGTAGGAAAGCTACACGAGCAGTTCTCCAAGAGTGCGGTACATGATTCAGTCTTATGCGCCCATCGAATATTATTTTAAGCCATTCCACGATCGCCCTACTTGAGACTTGTAGCACGGCCGGGAATATACCATCTGGGCCCGGCGATTTAAACTTAGAAAATGTTTTGACTGCCCACTCGATCTTGGTATCGGTCACCAAGCCCGGCACTACCTGCTCCGTGATCGAAGTGTGAGTGCTGTATGCTGGCTCATCTAAAACATCTCCCGACGGGAAATGTGTATCGAGAAGCACCTCGAAGGATTCCTCACTATTACGTGGCCATTTCCCGTTCACTTTCTTTATTAGTCCCTGGAACATATTTCCCTTGCTATGACTTTTCTCAACCGTGCTGTTTGGCTGGAGCACTCTATGTCCGTACACAAACTTTTCCATGAGATTCTCTTCGCCCTGGAAATTTCACGCTTGTAGATCCTCAGTAGATCCCTGTACTCGTCCCGACACGCTTCGCTTTCCGCGGTCTTTATTAGCCTAACCATTTCTTTTACCTGTCTTCTTAGAAGACTCAGCTTATTGCTCCCGTTCGCAGAGTTTTAGTACTTTGATTGCTTGGCAATCTGATAAAGCCAATGTTAGGGTGGCCATCAATTGCCAGTATAGTCGTTCTCCACGTTTATTTCCCAACTAATTGCAGATTACATTGTATCACTAAAAAGATACGTGTGATTCTTTATTGGATTTCTTCGGTGACATTGGGTCATATCCATTAAAACGAGCAATTGATCTTACTCGAGTTTCTAAGTTAAAGGAGGCTTGTTTGTTTTTGCTACAGAAATAAAATACCCAGCAGGCCGATTGTTTGCGCGGTTTATTATGGCTCTTAAGCAGGCGGTGTCCTTTGTCCTTGTTTTGATGAAACAAAAAGTGTTGGAGTTTCGAATTTCATTGCCGGAATTCATAACTTGCAGGAAGTCTCAAAGGGGAACTGGTGCTTGTCTTAGGAGACTTTCTTACCACGGTAAGAGTTGCACACTGACTCTGAGGCGTTGCTCCTCTGATAAAAAAAAGTTGGCTAAATCGACTGAGCACCTTCTTCTCATCCTTGCGGTATATCTACTTGGTAATGAGGAAATTTCTTGTACTTACAAACTTCCGGCACTGGACCAAACATTTAAGTATTTTTACAAAGCATTATATTCCCAACATCTCGTATTGTCTTCTAGGCGCAAATACGTCTATTTACATAAATATATAAATTTATACAAACTACGAGCTTTAAATACATAATTTCTCAACGTCTTGATTTTGTTTGTTGCGAAGTTAATTATTCAGGAAGATTTCAGTTTATTTGGTTCGCAGTATTCCTTAGTTATGATGATGAATGAGAGGCTAGCAATCAGCTTTTCTTCTTAAAATAAAAGCTATGTACGTAAGCAATATCTATATGTATTCATATCTATATGTATACTTAATATTTGTATATTTCAACATTAATTTGAATTTACAGTTAAATTAACTTCAACTTCCTTGTGTGCTTTTATTTTTGTTTATTACCAGCAGCCATTTATTGAAAATTCTTTAGCGAAGCTTCGAAGAATTTCAATGGCAAATATTTATGTATGTATGTATACAAAAAAATTTATATTTATATCAATGCACGAAACAAAAGTTTCATAAGCTTCTATTTCAAGCTGGTAAAGGAAAAGAAAAGAGATGTGGCATCATTGGAAGTTTGACAAATCTGCCTCAAAACTTTTCTCCAGAGTCCTCCAACGGCTTTCTCATATTTTTTCTACGGCATGCTTGATTCCAACGGTACATAAGGAAAGGTAGAGCGTAGAATTACCTACTTTTTCCAAAATAGAACTTGTTGACAATAGCCTCGTATGTATATATATCGGTCCAAAATGGCGGGGCTGACAAGACTTAAATGCCCATATTTTCTGATTAAAAAAAGTTCTTTCTATTTTTCTGCCTTTCATGAAAATGAAATGGTATATTAATTTTGTCACGAATCTCAAAATTGTTGTAAGTTAAGAAAAAGAGATAGACCCGCCAATAAAATTACCGAAATGAGCAGGTTGAAGAGCTGAGTTGATTTAGTCATGTCCGTCTGTTTGTATGCAAACTAGTCCCTCAATTGTTGAGATATCTTGATAAAATTTGGTGAGCGGGTATAGTTAGGTATCCGATTAGATATTTGTCGGAACCGGTCGGATCGGACTACTATATCATACAACCGATTTTTCAGAAAAGATGATTTTTGTCATATCTTCCTCAATCTATCAGATTGAAGCACCAAACTTCACCATATGCTTTCGTATATTGTGCATATTGTTGTCCAAAAAAATTAGTGAGATTGGCCGTATATATATCATATAGCCCACAACCGATTTTTCAGTGAAGAAGCTTTTCGTAATTACTGTCCCATTTTAAAAGATAGAGGCTTTATTGTTGTGTGAAAAAATTTTATAAATCGGTGGTATATATAGTATATATATCATATAACCGATGGTTCAGATACGAAACTTTTCGTAATTTCTGCTCCATTTCAACATCTAGCAGCTTCAAATTTCATCAAATAATTACGATTACGTCATATAATGTTGAAATAAGTGATTCGTGGTCATAGTTTTTACATGCAGACCACAAAAAACGTGAAACTTTGCATCCTCAAACAAAGTAGCAAACAAGTGTGTGCTTTTCTAGTAGATTATGCATTAGAAATTTGGCTCTCCAACCAACAACAGTTTAATAGTAGGCAGGCATTTTGTCTTAAGCCTCGTTTGGTTTGAAACGAATTCTTGCCGGAGCTAATGATGTTGCCCAACTTCATTTGATAAAGCTCTGTAACCTTTGTAGGGACTTTAAGTGCAGGCCATGCCTTGAGGTCGCCAAAAAATCAGTGTGTATCTATTATTAAACCAAAGGTCTTCCAGACAGTACCTATACAATTTACGCCGACTCCGAACGGCATATGCAAGACAGATCAGTTTTCACTGCGAGGCTTTGCATGGCAGAAATACACCCAGAGTTTATGCCGAAACACCACAGAGAGACGATCCCGCTTAGAAAATGTTTCTTCTCATTGAAAAAAATGTTTTCTTAAATTTTGATTTTACTATGCCTGGGGCGTTAACCCTGGCTCTTCGGTGTGATAGGCGGAGCACGCTACCACCACACCAAGTCGGCCGCTGTCTGAGCCATTGATACAACACTTTTATTTATTTATTTATTTATTCAGTCTATGAACATACAGGTCTTACAGACTGCCAATAATGGTAGATACAAAAAATATTAACACAAAGATAACAAAACATACATGTAAATATATAGTTTACAATAAATAATAAGTTATTATAACAAACAAATTAAAAACAATTAAATAGCTGACTTTAAAATATTTATAAAAGCGTCCCTACACATAGAAAAATCAAGCTCAATAGAAGATGAAATCTTATTGAATTCGTTCAGGGCGCGTGCAATTGGCGCATTCCTTCCATAATTGGTTCTAGTATTGATACCATAAAACGAGCAAACATTACGAAGATCCCTCCTTGGAACATTAAAATTAATTTCCACAAGAAGGTCAGCGCAGTCTACATTTCCGTGGATAATGCCAAACAAGAAAGTCAAGGAGAGAATAGATCTCCTGGCTTCCAGGGATTTAAGATTCAAAAGAAGTAAACGAGCAGTATATGGAGGAAGAGGGTATGTAAACCTTAATGACCGTAAAGCATACTTAAGAAAAAATTTTTGAACTCGCTCAAGCCTGTTGATTGAGAATTGTTGGAAAGGTCTCCAAATGATGGTAGCATACTTAATATGAGAACGCACGAATGAGGAGTAGAGTATTTTTAAAGTATACGGGTCAGAAAACTCCGAGCTATTACGCCTAATGAAGCCTAGCATAGCATAGGCCTTGGCAATGATGAAATCAATATGGTTCACGAACATAAATTTTGTATCAAATACAACCCCAAGATCTGCAACGTACTGTTAGCGATACTATACGAACTGTTGAGATTTGAACGAGATTTTGAGTAGGTTACGTGGAAACATTTATTTATATTTAATGAAAGATGAGATCTAATGCACCAGGAGTAAAGTTTATCAATATCAGCTTGAAGATTAATCATATCGTTTGCGGAATTTACAACAGAGTAAACTTCGAAATCATCGGCGTACAACAGAAATCTAGCGTAAGAGAAGCATGAGCTAATGTCATTGATGAATAAGACAAAAAGTAATGGTCCCAAAATACTACCCTGCGGGACGCCCGATTTCGCCAAAAAGAGATCTGATGATACCCCATCAATAGAGACGGCACACCATCTATTACCTAGATATGATTTTAGCCACTGCAAAAAGGTTGAATGAAAGCCAAGGCAGTACAGTTTGTGAATTAGAACATCATGCGATACCTTATCAAAAGCTTTGGAAAAGTCGGTGTAAATACAGTCGACCTGAAGACCAGATGAAAAGGCAGAGATACAATATTCACTGAACTCCACAAGATTGGAAACGGTAGAGTGACCAGAAACAAACCCATGCTGTCTCGGACAGATCAAGTGCTTCACTGAAAAATAAATCTTTTCCTTGACAACGCACTCAAATAGCTTAGAAACGGGGAAAGCTTTGAAATTGGCCTGTAATTGCAGACATCAGTCTTACTGCCAGATTTATAAATAGGAGTTATCGAGGCGAATTTCTAAGCATCAATAAACTCACCAAAGCTAAGTGACAAATTGAACATGAATTGAAGCAAATATAATTGACAGCGAGTATCGAAGTAGGTATACTGATGAGTTGCATAGGCTTTACGCAGATATGACGATAGTGCAGCGAATAAAAATAAAACACTAAAAGTTTCGCTGCCTAAGTCATGTTATGCGAAGACACTCTGGCCAAGCGAGTATTTCATTCGACACTCGTAGTTTGAAAACAGAGGAGGGGAAGACTTGGAATAGGCAGATGGAGGAAGACTTGACCTCCCTTGGTGCTCCCAATTGGCGTCAGTTATTGCGAAACAGGCATAGCTGGCGTGACTTGTTATGAAACTGCCAAAAACTCTTAGCGCATGATGAAGATAATATAACCCGAAACACGAGATCAGTTTTGGAAAGTCCGAAAAGCAACTTCAAGTGCCCATTGAATCGACGTCTATCACTTTGGAAAATATTTGTAATTGCATTGGAAAGATGATAACGGATGTGGTAGGGTATAGCAAGAGAGACATTTTTCGTCAAAATTTTTCTATTAGGCTTTTCTTTCAAAACGTTTTTTATGCGCCTTTCTTCGCCGAGATTTCTTGCATGCGTGTTTTAAGGCTAGCATTTAGTTTTTGAATATAGGCTATTCAGCATTTATATGTAGAATGTGTTAACTCAAAACTTGAAAAATTCTACACACGAGCTCTCGCCAATAGGGCGACTATATACTAATTTTATTCAGTAATTTTTTTCTTTTATCAAATATTCAATTTCATACTTTTTATATAAATGTATAATACACAAAATTCAAAAATTCTTATTTCAAGATATATTTACCCAAAGACAAAAAATCGATTAGTATTGTCAATATTTTTATTATTATGTATTTGGGAAATATTCAGAAAAACTGACTTTTAGTATTTTGAATTGGAGCCGAAAAATTAGCATAAATTTAAAAATATATACATAGTTGCTTATAGTACATTAAAAAAGTAAGGAGAATGTTAAGAAAACTTTGTCAATTATTCTGTTCTTTTGCTTATTTTCCTTTAATGAATGTATTAATGCCATTCGGCCACCATGGTGTGATGGTAGCGCGCTCCGCCTACCACACCGTATGCCCTGGGTTCACACCCCGGGCAAAGCAACATCAAAATTTTATAAATTAGGTTTTTCAATTAGAAGAAAATTTTTCTAAGTGGGGTCGCCCCCCGGCAGTGTTTGGCAAGCGCTCCGAGGGTATTTCTGCCATGAAGAGCTCGCAGTGAAAACTCATCTGCCTTGCAGATGCCGTTCGGAGGCGGCATAAAACATGTAGGTCCCGTCCAGCCAATTTGTAGGGAAAATCAAGAGGAGCACGACGCAAATTGGAAGAGAAGCTCGGCCTAAAATCTCTTCTGAGGTTATCGCGGTTAAGCGTCAATTAAGTAAGTAAGAATGTATTAATGACCTAAGAACGTCGAAACACGTGAAAGAATAATAAAATCTTAAAAATTTTTCATTTAATATAGGAACGCCCGAAGTAGCTCGTACCCAACCAACAATCCTAATAATCTACAAGAAAGTTTAGAAATTGTTATTTAGATTTTCAAAAAGTTTTTCAATATGCAGTTTTGTAGCGTAATTAATTTTATGCTCGGTTTTTCAGTGAGAGTGTAAACTTCAGGTGAAGTTGACTTGAAACTAATCTTGCCACTTTGTTCGATATCATACTGTAACGAATTTACTGAAATTCCTCTTATTTGCAACCTTCTACTAACGTTCGAATCACTAAACTGTTGAATAAATAACTCCACTATTCAACAATGCAAAATGGCCTTTATTAAGGTACTTCAAAATAAACACTTACACTTCGCAACTGATTGATAGCTTGCTTTAATCAAACTGATTGTCGTGCCACTACGTTTGCTGCCTTTTATACTGTCTGATTTCCTCGTTGCATATTTCTAAGCTTTTCTATTTCCAGAACTTACTAGTTAGTTATCAGCTATAAAATTACACAGCTGTAACTACAGATGCATGATTTTATGGCTTCTCTCAAACCCCATGCGCTTGTATGTGTGAGGACACTTGCACAACCATTGCATACTTTCGGGAGTATCTCAGATTTATGCATGTGGTTGTGCGTTGCTTCTCCGCTGCGTGTACGTACATATGTGTAGACATAATGATTGAATTATTGATGTGCATACAAGTTACTGCTTAGCATCGGCTTAGAGATAATAGTGTCCCTTAGTACTGCTAATATTCGTTACAATACAATTTTGCTGCTCATTTCAGCTTAAACGGCCGCAGTGGCAGGTTTAAATTCTGATCAACTTCAGCTGGAGTTTAAACTCATACTGAGAAACCGAGCATTAGTCCGGCAAAGAGAAATTTTTAATCCTCTCAAAATTTGCATTCCCGAACGGTGTTTCACATTTTCTTTTCAAAGTTTTAAACAATTCTCGAATTTTATTCAAAACAATATTGAGGCTGGTTTGAATAGTTTCAAGTACACAAGTTATTTCCAAAATTAACAAAAATGTTCAGATGAAGAAAATTATTGATAAAATTTGCTAAAGAAAACTGTGCACTGCTAGTTTTTAGTTCGCAGCTGTACATACTTACATAGTACAACATACATATGTATATAAATTTTGTACATGTGTTTGCATTTCAACGCATAATATTTTATGCAAACATGCACGATTTTTGGTCGTATTGCATTTATTTACGTTTCAAATTTTGTGTCTGCAGTTTTTCGATTCAGAATCCAAATTTTGTGTAGAAATTTTCATCGAAAACTCGCGCCCACATAGCGAGCGTGGGAATTAAAGAGATATATATACAAACATGTAACCTTACTTGGGTTAGGCTGACTTTCAATTTAATATACTCCGTTGCTCAGAAATATGTTTGAGATTCTAGTGAAATCTTAACCGATTTCGCAGTATATTTCATACATTTATATAAGAAAAGTATTAATTTAGATATATGTAGATATATATTAATATTTGTCACGTATGTATATTTTCCACAAATCGTATCTACCTGCTGGGTCGCATCGCAATCGTTAACATCGTTAGTGGAGATGAAGGGCAATAGCGGCTTAGGGTGCTTAGAATATGCCTGTTGTAAGAGGTTATTAAAATATCAAATTGATTCAAGGGGTTATGTAGCGCAACGCTTTCAAGGGGTTGCCAGCGCAATATATAACTTCTCCAACCCAATTGTCAACCTCAACTTCTCCTGGTGAATCCTGTTTCTTTAACAGCCAAGGCCCTGGTGGCCCAAGTTCCTTATGTATATAGGTGGTTGGAGGGCTGGATGGCCTAGACGTTTTCATGTGGTCATACCAAATCATTCCCGAGATGATCGGGCTAGTACCTTAATGGTGCTTGTTACCGGAACGTACCGCATCTGCATCCTGCAAAGGACCATTAACATCGATAACACTGCCTAAGGCCTTCGGGGAGTGTCCTTATCGCTACAACAACAACAGTGGAGGTGAAGGTGGATGCAGAGGTAGAGGAAGAAAAGAGGCAGAGGTTAAGGTAAAGTTTGAAGTCGATGTGGAGCTCATTCCAAGGGGGTCTTTGCCGGAAAACGGTGAACGACCTATTAAATTAGGTTAGCTGCGAATATTCAAATAAGGCCTTGTTCATCCTGTGAACCCCCACTGACGGTGCGAGTGGATGCCACCTTTAAGGGCCAGTTAAATTTCCTTAAACCTAACGCCATAGTCGTAACCATACCCATATCCATAACCATCTCCATTGTCATCGATTAATGGTGCCATAACCTTAAACAGCTGACATTTTCATAAAAATGAGGAAAACGCAAAAAATTACAAACATATTCCACAAACAATAAGCCCCTTAGTCAAAACGTATCCGAAACAATAAATAAAATATACAAAAAGTTAATAAATTCACCAATTCAAATATTTTTAGGTTATGGATATGGCGAAAAACCAAAAACCAATTGGTTGGCTATGGTATGGTTATGGCTTTAGTGTTATGGTATGGCACCATTAATCCATTACATTGATTTTCATAAGGTTGGTTCGATCAGCTGTTTTATCTGGTTATGGATAAGTCACCATTAACTGGCCCTTTAATTTAAGCATCCACAATCTACATTAAGGTTGCCTCGAGGGAGTACTTACCTAAGGGAAGAAGGCAACTACGCGGCGCGGAATATACATTCAGGAAGAAAAAAAGTTTAACACTTAAAGTATAAAGATAGTTTCTATCTGATATTATATTAACAGCTGAATTCAGTAAGCCGTCTCTAGTCACTATTAGAGACTATTTGGGGTGAAAATCACTTTTAAGACAATTTTCCATTCTGTAAGCTGTCTCGCGTCTCCATCCTCACAAAAGCAATTACTAGTTTGTGAGCTGGGCCGGGGTAGATCACAAACATGAAAATCTCAGAAAAAGTATGAAAATTATCTGCGAAAAACGCTTTAAATATGTTGTTTTATTCCTCAAATTAAAATAAGCATTAAAAAATTATAAAACAGAAAATACTTTAAAAAAAAATCGAACTCTATATGGCGCAGCTGAGATTCGAACCTACACTTTTTGTGACTTTCGTTTACTGAATACCGACATCATCTCAAGTCACAAAAATTGACTCTAAAGGAAAATCTCAAATTTGGAGACTTGAGATGAGACTGAATTAGAGAATTCAGCCGTAAGACTGAGCCCAGTAAAGTCTTAATTAAGGTATAGTAAAATAATAATTTTAGATATGTTTTCTAACGGCTAGCGAGTTTGACATTCAGACTCTGAGTACACTCTTTTCCACCGTTTCAAAACTATTTTCTGGCTAATGCAACATGCGGCTACCACCCGCTTAAACCTTGACAGGCCTTGGTATACGTTATTGGCCCGTCATCATTGAGTTGTCATCATTGAGTCACATACGTAGGGCGTCACCAGCGCCACTTAATAAAAATATCTGAAGGAAAAAGCGACAGCCCAAAAGATGGAGAAATGACAGGTAGACAAACCAAAAAATCCTTATAAGAAGAATATGGCTAAGACTTTGGAAGCTAGGGGGTATAGATTATGCCAAAGTTGTTCTAAAGGCGCACAGAATACCAGTCGGGTATGTTTCATGTCGAATTAAGAGATGGAACAGAGCTTGGGCCCTAACCTAAAAAACGGGAGAAAAGTATCCATAGCGGGTGAACGTTTTTTGAGGCAAGGTCTGAACTGATACCAACAGCAAACGAATGCGAATTCAGCGCTTTTGATTTTTTGTAAGAAATTCCTTCTTGGCTTGTGGATAAATGTCAATTAAAATTGGTTTGGCCCAATACCAGTTGGCATATCGCAGTTCTGTATTTTATCATGAGCTTGGCTGCCAGCAAGATTTAAGGGCTCACGAAAACGTAATTTGATACTATTCGGCCCATGCCAAATGTTTAAGATCTTACACTTTATAGTTGGGTTAACTATTTTAATATAATCTTCGCATACATCACAGCTAAGTATAAAAAAAAACTTCCTTTATACGTATACATTAGACTGAGTCACAAAACAAGTTGCCAAAAACGTTTCTGAGTTTAAAGCTTTATTTGAGAGGTTCTCAGGGGGAAATTATTTTATCCTTCCAAATACAACCTATATTGTTTTTTTTTGTTGTTGTTTATTGGTGTAATTGGTTAGTTTAACATTGGCGCTTTTAAGTTGACAAATAACTATTTTGGTCTTGAGATGTTCTATTTATTAGCTTTTGATTCCCTTTTTATACCCAGCTGTACTAGTACACAGCGTATTAGATCTTTAATTAGATAACGTTTAGTGTATCAGGTACTAAGCCATGTTCGTCCATCCGTCTATACACCTCCCCGTTTATTGATATGGTAACTTGAGCAAATATTGAGATTTCTTCACCAAATTAGGTATACAGATTTATCTTTACCCAGAATAGATTGGTATTGAAAATCGGACTATAACCACGCCCACTTTTTCTATATCGAAAATTAAGAAAAATGGAATAAATCAGATAATTCAAAAACGAACACGCTAAGCTTATAAAATTTTGTAGCTGGATTGGCTTAATGACGCACATATATTAAAAAAAAATTTTGCAATATAGGCATGTTACCACCGATATTTAGAAGAAGAAAATTTGGAAGTTTAACAAGCCGTAAATCAAAAGCCGTTAAAGATATTACATTGAAATTATGAAGAGGCATTATCCTTGCCAATTTATATAGACTGAGTGAAGATAATCAAAATAGCTTAAAGACCATACACAATTTTCCCAAAGGTCTAACTTTAACAAAGTTTGCAATAACCCTATGGTATTTAACTACATTTGAATGATATTCTACCTCAGTAGTGTGGTATGGTTGAGCTAAGAACAAAACTTTAACAAGTTTTGAAAATGGGTGTGACATGCCTCGTTTTTATAGGGAATTCCCTATATCTGTTGAAAAACTCCATTTTTACCCATTAAAGTTCATTAGTGGTATCCTCTGCATCCTCTTTGCTTATTTTGGACGAAAATGAGTTCAGAATAGAACCATATATGTATTATTGTGCAGCCTTATAATAGTATTAACCGCACAATGCAAACAACAACAGCGTTTCGAGTGCACTGCTGGGTATGTAATGTTTCCGTTTGACCCGAACTTAGACTTTCTTACTTATTGCCGTTTTCATATAGTTTTGTTGGCAACAAAAAAAATTTATTTTTCGAGACACTCCCCAGATAAACATGAAATTTACAAACGGTCTTTTGCAACCTTTTGACTTCTTATGTTGACCAGCCTACCCTAGTATCCACATATCTGTGTGCCAATATTTATACAATCTGCTCATTTCTTTAGTTTCAATATGCCCGAAAATACTGAACGAATCATTCCGTCATGATTTTAATTTAGCTTTCATTGTATTTTAAAATGAAATTTTGATAGTTTGTGCTAAATATTTTTGAAAAGTTTTGTGATATATAGCAAGGTAAATTTGTTTAAGTATTTTGAAAATTTACTACAATTATTGAAAATTACTTAAGCAAATAGTATATAAGCTAATTGTTTTGCATGCATTAGACATGAGAAAATCTTTAGTATTTAATGACTCAGGCACACTTATGTACATATAAATATGCGAGTATTTTGCCAAATACTGGATAAGACCTCTGGCTGCCTAAAAATATTTATTTTACTTAAGAAATTAGAATTTTGCATTGCCGTTTTTAATTTTTTTACATTTTTCTACTTGTGGACATTCACATTGCCACATTGGTTTAGGTTACTCATACGCAGCGTATTCCTTTTTTTTGCAATTGCAAATCTAAGCAAACTCAAGTCAAATTTCAAGTATTAAGAGATTAAAAATTAGATAAAAGGATTAAAAGGCTTTTGGGAAAGTGCTTTATACGAACCTGAAAAAGGTAATTACTATGAGTCAGATTGTTATCCAAACAAATAAATAGTTTTACACTGAGAGAAATAACTATAAGCCGCTATATTAATTTCGTTGTTGATGGGAACGTATATGAAATCATCATTTTATAAAATCGTATATGTATTCTATAAAAATATTGTTCAGTCATCAATTTCATTTTAAGCTATCCGGTACTTTATATGTGTAGAACTTTGAAGTTCTTTGCCGTTGATAGCAAAAATTCAGTGGTGCGTAAAAATTCAAATCAGAGAAATATGAAGTTCGAATATTACGTTTGTTTTAACTAAATAAATACTTTCATTTGGTACACAACAAAAATTTATGAATATGACCTATAAAGTGACTTTATGGAGAGCCATTATCATGTGAGTTTACATAATTTTTCGCAGCCCGAAATGAAACGCAAACTGCCTTCATATCTTGTAAATCTAAAAGAAGTAAAGTGAAATCTACTGCTTTTTATTACTTCCTTTATATTAGGTCGGTTGAATGTTTGTACGCTTTTCATACAAGTCTTGCAATCAATTTTTAAGTAACTTCTCATTGAGCTACAAACGTGAAACTTTACACATAGGTTAGAACACCTTAACAATGCAACAAAGGAAAAAAAATCCGTTAGGTGGCGCACGGATCGAAATAATTAGATACGAATTTGAAAATTTTCAAACCAGCTTTTAAGTAACTTCTCGATAAGCTAGAGACTTGAAATTTCAAACTGAATTCAGAGGTCGATGACAGCCGATGACACGATACAAAAAGATTCGCTAGAGGCGCACGGGATTAGATATTTAGAAAATACGTACGAAACGGAGGGAATTTTGGGATTGATTTTTATGTAAGTACTCAGTGAGCTACAAGCGTAAAACTTAACAGATAGGTTAAGACACCGAGAAAATGTAAGAAAAAGAGAAAACAAAAATAAAATTTAAAAAATTTTAAGCAGTTCCTCTATATAAATGGACAAAAATCAGCGAAAAATGTTTCCTTATATAAAGACATATTCTTGCTAAACTTTGTTTTTAAATTTTGACATAGAAATTGCAAAAATATTTATGAGAAGTAAAAATATAAAGGTGGAGCGCACATTAGTGGGATTGAAAAGTTGGTAGGAAATGAGATATTATTAGTCAATTAACCCCTTAACAAAATTCGATACAAATGTTAGGCGTATAACAAGAAATATTTCTAGTAAAAATGGCCTGGATCAAATCTCAATATTCTATGTGTATTATGTACTTAATAAACAGGTTATTAGTGTTATCCAAAATTTTATATATATAAAACGTGGGCGTGGTTATCATCCGATTTTGCTCATTTTTAATAGCAATGGAACAACTATATACAATTTCAGTTAGATATCTCAATATTTACTCAAGTTATCGTGATCACGCACAGACGGACGGATGGCCGTACATGGCTAAATCAATTCCTTTGTTCATCCCTTTATTTATCTCAATTCGTTTATGCCGTTGATCAACCGTTTCGTTACCAAAGTTCAATATATTGAAACAAATCAAAAGTTTCAAGTTTTAGGCACGTTTTCTTAAAAGCAGACATGTAAATCAATATGTAAAATACACAGCAGCATTACTCCAACTTCGGTTACACCCGGGGCCGCAGAGAGCCAAACCGGGCCCCTGGGACAGTTCGCGTTCACGGGCCCCCTAAAAAATAAACTCAATCCAGTAAAAAAATAACATAACATACATAAATTTCTCAATTCACATTTTCAGTTTTATTTCATATAAAATAAGATTTACTGGAGCACTTACACAAATGAAATGTTAGATTTCATTGATTGATTGCTTACATTAACTTTTTCCAAATATGTACATTTTAAGAGCTTGAATCAGCCATAGATAACCTTCCGTACTTTTTGATCTGCGTATATGGGAATTGCCGATTCAAAACTACTACTGCGAGTAAGGCTGGACTCCAACGCTAATGTTCCAAGGCTTGTCAAGCGATTTTGGCTCATAGTAGAACGTAAAAAATTTTTCACGCAAGACAATAGACTAAAAGAATGCTCCCCTTCAGCCACACTGACTGGAAGTGTGCAAAATATTCTTAATGCTATGCAGATGTTAGGAAATAATACTTCCATCTTCAAGTCATGAAATTTGTTCAGAAGTTAAAATGGTGACAGCGAATCACATCCCAAATTTGCTAAGTGGATGGCTTTGAGATGAGTGATTTCATCTATCAGATCCGTAGAAATATCGATGCCATAAATCGTGCAGAATGCCGCTGCCTTTTCTCTGAGCTCTTCTTCCGTCAGATCCTGATACTTCCACAAAAAACTAAATTTAATCGCAATGTCATTCACGGCTTCGAAACGTTTTGTGATTTTACCAATCAAGCAGTCCAAAAGCACTTAAAAAACTCGCTGTTTGAATTGAGTTTCGGAATCACACTCAGGTGATTCGCCAGGTAATTCATCGAACTGGCGCTTTCTTATCTTCCTTCTTTTCTCTGCGAAGGCGTTCACAACTCCTATATTCCCTGCCCGAACCGTACATTCTTGAAGTATGATCGACCATTGATGCCTGAACTTCTTCAACTCATCAATGACCTCTGTAAGCTTATCCACGGCATACTCATATGTTTGCACAAATTTGCGCTTCGCAAAACAAGTCAAGTCTACAAATTTTTTCAAACTAACGCTCTAGTTTATTATCAGCCTGTATTTACAGATGTCGCTGGCATTTTACAAAAATGAAAAAGCAATACGACCAAACCGATAGCGGCATAGTCATAGTCAAAATAAAATGTGATTTTAAGATAGTTGAAGCATTTTTGACAGATAGCTCTTATAAATTGTGTCAAAAACGTTTATCTAACTTAAAATCACATTTTATTTCGACTATGACTATGCCCCAGAGTATTTGATTGGATGCTTATGACTTTAGTTGAGTGATTTTCAATTTTAAAACAATTTTTTGTAGCAACAAATTATGTATGTATCTATGAAATCCTAGTTAGAGTACTGTCAATACTGCTTTGCCTTGCCGGGCCCCAGGGAAATTGCCCTGGCTGCCCCCCCCCCCTCTCCGCGGCCCTGGTTCGCCCCAACCTTAGAATCCTTTACTTTTTTGGGAAGAGTTTGGCATATTTTAACCTCAGTAGGATTAGAAAAGTAATTTATTTGAAATGAACTGCACAATTTAAATTCACGCTGAGTATATAATGTTCGTTTACACAAACTTTTACACCCTTACTTCTTGCTGTTAGTTATGGCTTTCAAACAGGCGAAATCTCCACAGTATCGAGGGTGGTGTGGGTGTCAAAGCGTGCATGTGCCGGTACAGCCCTTACAGTAGATACTCTGTTCTGCCTTCGTTAAGCGCAATACCCAACTTTTCTGTCTCTTCATCTAAGGCAGTGAAGGTATAACTTAGGTCGCGCTTGTAATAGCCAGTTATGGCCTTGTGTGGTTTCCTCGCTTGATTTTGCATGGCTCGTCAGTCCTTACGGCACTGAGGCCGTTGCTCGACTTAATTTGGCAAAGACAAATACGCTTTGCTGGGAACTCAAGTTTAGAGATATCAGCATACATATATCAACACTTTCTCAGCCTCCTAACTCCGTTACCTGATATCAGGACATAGAAAATATTCAAAGACTTAGCCTAGCGCATACTATGGGACGTTATTAGTTCCAAAAGCTTGCCTCAGAGGACTAGAGCAAAAATTGCATATTGAACTTTAAAAAAATAAAAAGCCAAAATTTTAAGTAATCTTCAAAATTAAGGCGTTCATGCAGTCTTGGCATAAGCTGGAAGTTCATATCTACATTGTTTGCTTGCTAATAACCAAAAACTAAAAATTTGAGTTTTTTGTTACTGAGTTTAAAATTGCCCCTTTTAGAAAATTTAACTGTTCATATTACGGCGAAACTGACAGAGTAAAGCTAAGTTTTCTTTTAGCTAGAGTTTAAACTCGCGCTGCAAAATTGGGCCTTTTGGTATCAATCATGCGCTCTTTTAATTGATAGAGTGGAAACATGGCTAGTTTCTATTTCCATTCTCTCAGGAATTGCTTCGAATTTCATTATTCCACATGAGGAGTGCAAAAAGAAATAATGCTGAAAAAAATGTTTTCATTATTTACAAAAATGGAGTAAAGACTGCAAACCGAGGTTTTTATCCAGAATCTGAATCGGCTGCGAATGATTTCACAAAAAATTTAACCACCCCAAGGCATTTTATATTGCGCATATATGTATATACCTAAGCATGTTTGCTCTAATATACATATGTATATATCCATATATGAGCGAACTTAGGGTTTCGTCAAATACCTGAAAACATGTGAGACACAGCTGCTTAACTTTTGCGAATACTTCTTAAACAAAATTTGACGTTGTCTCAAAAAAATTGCGAATTCTCAAGCCCACCTGTAGTACAATGTTCCCCTTTGTTAGAATTGTTTAGCTAATTTTGTTAATAAATTTAAGCAATTATAGGAATAGTTTCCAAAATGGTCCGATCTTTGATATTTTTTATTCAGTCAATCAAAAAGTTCTCAGATCGTTTCACTTTGTCACATTGATTACGAAATTTAGTACCTTCTATTGGCGAAAATAATAAAAAAGTTCTTTACACGCACCTCAATTTCTCCACCGTTGCATCTTTGGCACTGCTGTTGTTGTTGTATCCATTCTCTTTATCATATGTCAACTCACTGCCGTCCTCTGTTATTTCAATTGTTGATTTTTGATGCAAGCCGTTCATGTGAGCAAAAGTTTTGTTAATACCACCACCGCTACCGAGTACACTGTCATCAACACTACGTCGCTTTGTTGTCGTTTGATCGCTGCTTTCTACATGAATTGGTATAAAATGCACACTACCGATGGTATTACCCGTTGCACCATTAATGTTGATAATTTGCTCACTGCAACCACTATTGCTATTTCCATTGGCACCCGATAACGTGGACGTGGAAGCGGAAGTTTGTGTACCCGAGGCTCCGGTCGTTGACTCCACCACAACATCCGGCAAACTTATGCTCTCAATACAGACCAAACGTTCATTTGCATCTACCTCTGCAACGTATTCGAGATCATCGCACTGCAAAAGCGTATCATCGCAATCGGTTGAATTGCCATCGCGCGCGAAGGGCGAACGTTGATGTGGCGTTGATAGCTGAGCATTGCGCTGATGTTGTTGTTGAAAATAATTGTTGTTGCCGCTATTGTTATTATTGTGAAAATGATGTTGCATTGTTGGTGACTTGCTCTTGGTTGAGCGTGCAGCACGCGTTTCGTTATCGCTGCCTGAATGTCGACGACTTGGCGACGATGTTGATGAGCAGCAAGAGTCCATACCACCAATACCCGAATCAGGGTAGCTGGTACTCAAATTAGAGTCACTCGTATTTGCGCTCTTCAACGCACCATGATCAGAGCTATGGAAGTGTTGACTGTGTTCGTATTCAGTGTCAAGGTTATTGGCACTATTGACTTTAGACGTAGCAGCGGCAATCACATCGGCATCATCAACCATTGCTGCGTCAGATGTGGAGTCGGCATCGCTATCGCTGCCGTTGGCGGCGCCATCACTCTCTCTATCCTCTTCGTTCTCTTCCTGCTCGGGCACATTTTCTAGTTTCGTGTGATTATAACGTAGCGGCCATTTTTGTTGGTAAATAGTTGCTGGTATTTCCTCTTCATGGAAAACTTCGTCTTCCTCGTCAATGTCATCAGCCTCTTGCGCTTGATATTCATTAGCGTCGAAAACCTCAACACCGCCGTGTTGTTGCGCGCTCGCATCATTTTCAAATTCATAAAAGACGTCATGATCCATCGGGCTGCTGCCGGTTACAGTATTATCTTCATCACTCTGATAGCTGCTACAGTCGACCACAGTAATTTTTGGTAACAGCGGTACACGCGCTGCATTATCATCCTCATCGTTAACACACACATTCACATCACTTATATTTGTTTGAAATTCGCGCGTTGCACTAGCGCGTGTGCTGGGTGCGGTCTCGCTCGGTTTCGCGCTCGTTTGTCCCATCGGCGCGACGTGGGGACACTCTGACGTTTCACGTTCGTTGGTTTCACTATTTTTTGGCACTTGCGTTGTTGCTGTTATTTTAGCCTGGGCACTACGTTGTGATTCATTTGCATTACTACATATTGAAGCACCGTTGTGCCATTGATTGCTTTTGCCCTCACTATTTTGAACACTTTCAATTACACTTTCCCTTTCTTCCAATTTTTCAAATTTGCTTTCGTTATCAAACACGTTAACCGTTTCTATATTGTTACTGCTTTGATTTGTATGTTTATTACGCCGCGTTTCACATTCAACATTCACCTGTTTAGCGCTGTCGACTACCGTTCTTTCCGTTTTAATAGCTCCGTACAGATCGACACCTACCTTACGAATAGTGCCACACTCGCTAATTCCGGCTACAGACAGTCTCTGAGCAGCCGAATCCTCTTTGAACAGTTTATTCTCAAATCGGACTCCAGCGTCGTTGTTACTCACGCGTTGCTGCTCGCATGTATCTGCTGAGCGTGAGCGAATATTATTGTTCTCTGCGCTCACACTTAATTGTTGCTCTCCTGCTGAATTGCTACGTCGATGACGCTCTTTGTGGTCAATTGTTCGGTTAAAATTCTTTGGGCTATTATTAGACATCGTTTCTTGATAACTATTTGTGGCCGAGCCAAAGGGGTCGGAGATCACTTCAAGGTGTGTACTTGCCGAATTATTTTGAACATTTTGCATTACTATGATTGGATTTGAATTGTATAAGCTATTGTTATGATTATTTTGTTGTTGGTAATTATGAAGTGGTTGAGTGTTGCTATTCAGGCTCGTTGACGCGCCGACAGGTATGCACGTATGATCGTCCTTCGCGGTAGTTTGTAGCTGCTGCTGTTGTTGTTGTTGTACGCGCTGTTGTTGTTTTTGTTGTACGCGCTGTTGTTGTTGGTGTGTAAGTTGTGTGGGTTGCGATAGTGAATTTTTAGTTGTACTATGGTTTGAGTGTATTTGTTGAGGATTGCGATTACGATTGTGATTACGTCCACGCGCCATAAATAGATCACTAAGAAACTCTTTACTCTTTTTCAAAGCACCAGCCGCACTTCTTTCGTTTGTGGAATCGTCTTCGTAAGGTTGAGTTTCAGTGTCACTACTCTTCGAACGTCCGCGCAAGAATGAATATCTAAATGCTTTACCAAATTGCGAACGTTTCGGTTGATCACGATGCCCAGAACAACTACGCGAACCACTAAAATACACACCACCAGCGCCAGTTACACTACTGGAATCTGTTCTATTGGCTGCCGTTGAGATGTCTGTAATACTTTTACTACGCGCACTACCCGTCAAATTCAAGCCCAATGTCAGCGATAGTCTCGATTGTCGTTTTGCTTCAGTATGTTTTTGCACCTTCGTTGTTGTTGTATTCTTTAAGTTACCTAAATTTCGATACTTCACTTCGTTGTTTGACAGAGTATTCGGTGTTTCATGTGTGGCTATTATAAAATTTTCACCAGTGGGAAAAGCGTCGCCTTTGACGCTTTTAATTCTATTTTCATTACTAGCACTCGTTTCGACGACACTTTTGACATTCCCCGTACCCGTATGCGCACCATTACTTGCGTATACACTTTTAGATCTTTGATTTAAGTCTTTAATTGATCGATTGGCGAATCGATCATTTTTATTCGATTTTTTTGTCTTGCCAAAAGACAAAAAGCGCCTCTGCCAACCAACTTCTTCGTTCGGACTGGCATGGCTAGCCAAAGACGGTTCACAGTCACGGAAATCTGCACGGTCGCGTATGTTCGTGCCTCGTTCGAAACGATCTTGTTCGTATCTATCTGCATCATCATCATCCTCATCAACGCTGTTCACATCTAATTTATTTGCTTCTGCAGAAAATTTATTTATTTTGTCTACATTGAAAGCATTTAATTTGAAATCATTATTACGAAAAGTGGCTGGCTGTGTGGTGGCTAGCGTTCCTTCCCCCATTACACAGCGCAAACCGACAGTTTCTGTTTGTTCATTTTCTTGCTTGTTTTTTCTGGCGTTTATTGCATTGCTTATTGTTGTTTTGTTGGCAGCTGTTGTTTTCGCTAAATTTAAGTTTTCCTCCACTATGCCAACGCGTTCGCGATCGACGCGCTGGCTGCGAAAATAGACAAAACGTTCCCCTCTTGCCGCAACGCCGTCATCTCTAAATACCGCTTTACGTTCCGTGTTTGCCAGTCTGCTTTCATCACTTCTTGCGCCATCAGCGTCATCGCAATAGTCATATTCACTTTCTACTAAATCTTTTAAATTATTAAATTCTTTTATTTCCGCTCGCGTATATTTTTTGTTAGTTTTCGTTTGTGTTGGTAGTTCGCGTTGTTGCTTTTTAAGCGCGTGTTCTTTCTCACGCGCAATATCACGCTCTCGCTGCCATTCGTTGTATGATCGATAACGTTCAATTGATCTTGTTGCAATCGTTTTGTTTTCACAGTCAGCGCGCTTTTCTGCTTCTCTGGCTGAATAGCGCGCTGCTTTGGGACTCTTCTCCGGCGTCGATTTCTTCTTCTTCTTTGAGGAGCGCCGCAGCAAATTGAACATACTTTGAGGCGCCTATTCACTTGTTTATTGCTCGCAGCAACTTCAATTCAAAATGATTTATTTCCAAGTTTGTTTTTGCTCTTCGTTCGTTTGCAATTTTTATGTATTTTTATCACTTTGGATGTATGTATAGAACGAGATCATCGGAATTTGTTGATCGTTTAGTATAATCTGTTTTCATTATATTTCATTGTTTGTTCTTTATTTAAAATTGTTTGTGGGTTTCGTGAAATAGCTGCTTCTATATTCCTAGTTTTTATCCCTCAATCCGAAATATAGATCACAGACCTGCAATTTGTGATTAAAAATAGTAAAGATTATTTGTTGAATTGTGTTTGTTTTAAGTACACCTTTAATGTTAATGCTAAATAGATTAATAATTTCTTAAAAACTTTATAATTTTTCGAACGACAACTTTTGTTTATTCCAGTTTTACTTTTAAATTTGGAAATAATAATTCTATTTTACTTCCTTTATGTAAGGTCAGTCTGTAGCTCGCTAATTTCAACGAAAAATCGGCAAATTATCGCAATCGATTTTCATGCAGCTTTTCCTGGGGACAGAGTCCAGAAATTTGATTCAAGCTTCAGAACCCGATGGAAATGCAACTTGAAGGAAAAGCCCTGCGCTAGTTGGCATCCGACTATATCGACCTATCCGAATAGAAAGGTCGAAATGAAAAGTTTTGTTAACAAGGACGTATCTCAGCGAGAGCTTTAACAAAGTCTATCTCAAGAGGCCAGTTAATAAGGTTGTAACTGAAAATACAAATTTTTTGACAGAAGAGATATGAATTCTATCTAGATTAATTCCTATCTATAATTCGTAAACGACTTAAAACGGTTACCTGTACTGCAGCAGACACATAAATATATATCTTATTATGCTAAAATTGTTTTTATATTTTTTAGTTTAGTTTTACGAGTAAAAATTGTTTGTATATCCGGACCGATCTCGGAAACGACTTAACCGATTTGAATGAAATTGGGCACACAGATAGTGTATCACGTTCTAAGATTTTCTGATGAGGTGTTGTCATTGAGGGTATTTTTACAAGGTTGCCACCTATATTAAATTAAAAAGAAAAATTACATAAGATATACCAATATGGATATAAAACGAAAGATATTACACTCCGCATTTCAATAGAGAAATTTTAAGTAGGGTTGCCACTTTGGGGTTGCCACCTCATCTTGTTATTTATATCTCGTTGTATATCCACTACAATCGCGAAAACGGCTTAACCAATTTGAATGGAATTTTGCACATTGCTAGTGCATCACTGAGGATATTTTCACAAGGTTGACACGTATTTCAAATGCGCGAGATATGCCAATATCGGTATAAAACGAAAGGTTGCCAGTTATCACTGCACCCTCACCTAAGTATATATATATATATATATATATATATATTACTCTGTATATCCACCTTACACGATGCCCATTTATGTCCTTTCGGTAAATTGCTTGCTCGCTTGAGAATTCGGGGGTCTAATTGAGGATTATAACGCCGTCGATAATTTGGTTTTCATTTGTTTTTCATGCAATGGTGTGCTATATGTGGTTTTTTCTAGAGTTAAGCGTCCATAGCGTTTATTTTTTTTTTTAAGCGTCCAGCTACTTTAAAAGTACATACTGCTTCCACAGGAAAACCAAAAACGTTCACGGAACATGGTGTGGAAGTATTAACTTAGAAGTTTTGTTTTTAAGACATATAAAACAATATGGAGAACATTTTATTGAAAAATAAAGTGGAAATGGAAAGTTTTGGTTGATATATCGAACTGTAACCGCAAAGTTGACCAAAATAACGATATTATCGATTTTATTATTTGCCACAACGATCGCCAAGACTCTAGGTTGTAGCTACCCATTCAAAATTCTTATTGCGGTCAGTGATCGATATGTTTTTGAAATCTATTTTAAAATAACTCAACAGTAAGTAAAAATATATGTATAAAAAAATTCAATAATTATAATGACGACATATAGAACAAATTATATTATACGGATACTCGAAGAGTCCCGAGCAAACCTCGGTCGCTTAGGTACTTGTAGCTTAAATTGACAAGTTCATTGCAAATTGCGGAAAGAAATAAGTTAAGTTAAATTTACATATTTTTTGTTGGACAATTTTTTGTTTCAGTTACTATCTTTTTAAATATCTTCCTGAGATACGACTTTATTAATAATTTTGCTAAGGTACATCCTTGTTAACAAAACGAACAGTAACGACCTTTATATTAAGATAAGTTAATATTTTTCGTTCGATTTTTAAGCAACTTCGCGGTTTTGGATATAAATTGTATATATGACCCATCTTGACGATTTTTCCAGACAATAACGTACGACATATATGTAAGCACCTTCTGAAATTTCAAGTTTCAAACATTTTAAATAATTAAGTAATTACGTTCAATCTTTTATCTGAACAATTGTTTGTATCGGATAAATAATGAATATATGGCCAATTAAAAAAATGTGTTTGGACAATAATGTATGCTCCTTATGCAAACATCTTGTGAAATTTCAATCTTCTAGCAGTTAATATGAGGAATAAATGACAAAAACCCTCTTTTTCGCAAAATTGGTTATATGGCGATATGTGCTGTAGTGGTCCTTTCCGGTCGGTTCGAACAAATTATTGATCGAGCACACTAAATATATATCAGCTCATCGAATTTTATCAAGATGGGATTAGTTTTCGTTCAAACAGACAGACAGAAATACGGACAGACCGACAGACGGACGGATATGGCTAAATGAACTCAGGTCGTCATTCCGATCATTTTGGTTTACTTATTGGTGGGTCTATCTCTTCTTTTTTAAGGACTTACCATTTTGATATTCGTGATAAGCTTAATATACAATTTCATTTTCATGAAAGGTATAAAGAGCACATTTTTCTAACATGAATCAAAACAATCAGACAGACACAACGAGTACCGGTGCGTATATATATAAAAGAGAGTTACATACATACATACATATGAAGCGAGTATAGAGGTGTTAAAAAAATTTACACTTCAATACTTGGGCATATCAAAAGAGTATCGTATTCATGTAAAATCTTAAGATTTGAGATATTTGATGGTTTCCAATACAAAATTCGCATATGCAGCGAGTAACAGCTCTTGTGAATTTTCTAACTGATGTCCTGTCTTAACTTTTGAAAATTCTTATTTGTCTGTTGCTCTGCAAGCAATAGCGGGAGGAGAGAAATCTTACTTCAACATCGAATGCCAATGCTATATTGATTAATGCTTAAACGACGAGGGCAAAATTTTAAACTAGGCTAGGCTATGTTGTTGAAGCGTCCATTGGGCTTTCCGCGATTGCACCCGAAAGCATTTCGATTTGCCTTGATTGCACGCAGTATTTGATGTTCATCTATATATCTTCTACATTTTAACAATTTCGGTCGTGTTACAAATGGTCACGATGGTCACTTATGTTTCTCCCACCTGACACCAATTATAAACTCCAAGGAAAGTAACATTTTTTTCCACTTGGTTCTTCAAAAGAAGTGATTCTCTCCCTTTCCCTCTGTTTGCTTATGCAAGTTCCGATGAGAGTACCTTGTGGGTTGGAGCATCTTCATACAGCACTTCCTTTTGAAGGAACCACTTTCCGATTTGAGTAGAAGCGAAAGATCACTTGCCCTTAACTTCGATAGAGGGATCGACAATGGAAAGGAAAAATTGACTAATATTCTCTCTCGTCTTCGCAGCTTCAGTAGAGCGAGCTTGGTATTAAAGACCATCGTTCAAGCTTCAATACATTTGCTAAATGTATGTGTATGACTCCTGTAAGTACAATTGTGTCGTGAGTCGCAATTGCATTCAAATAGCGCAAAGAGTCGTTTCGGTTCCATAACTCGTGAACTAACCAATGGAAATTGATAAACACTTGAAAGGTACACTCACAAAAAAAAAAAAACAAAAACTTAGTCAAAATGAGGGAAAGATTTTCTAAAAAAATTTTTTTCAAATTAAGGTAACTGCAGTTTCACCTTTCATAACGTTACGAAATTGCTTGACGATCAATTCGTGGCGGTCTTCGAAATGGTACCATCGCAATATGCCAGTAAATGTTTCTTCCTTTATCCAGTTTCTCTTAGAAAAACATAATAATTGCATATTCAATTATTATAAGTCCGTGTTAAAAATAATGAATTCTTAATAAAAGTGAAAACTTTTAGTTATTTTTTTGAGTGTATTGAGAAAGTATCCAAATCCAATATCTGAATCTATGACGGGTCAATTTAACTTTGCCTAATGTCCCTGCTGTAAGGTCTGTATTACAGTATCCGCTATCATTTGTTATGACTCTCCTCAGTGCTGAGAGAGATGTCCCGCAGGGACTACCACCACCTTTGCGACATAAACGGCGAACTCGAGCCGAGACCCAAAATTTAAGAAACGGTATGTGGCATGTCTCTTATCGCCAACGACTCACCAAACTTGATGTTACCATTGCTAAACACATATCTGGGAAATAATGGCTATTCAATTGCTACGTGACCTTGGGACTTGGTCCAAATGGGGTTGGTTTGTAGCAACTTGGTCACATGTCAGTGTATTTTTCAATATTATTTACCTTATGCCTTATAATAACAAGGCGTCGAGCACTGCGACTTTTGCTTAGATTTATAATGCTTGAGTTTTCAGTCCATTACCATACGTGTTGGCTTTAATGTATCTAGACTTCTTCAGGCTTTTTATCATGAAGGAATGAAGAGTCACGCCACCTAGATGGGAGAATATTCGCCTTACCAGAGCGCCGCATCCGCAGATCAGGTGAACTGGCGTTTAATCCTCTAGCGCACAAAAGCGACAAATTTGACTCACTTAGGTGATATTGTAGACTAAAGTGTTCCATTTAGTACCGAGTGAGGATTTTAAGCACTTCTCTACTTAGATTAACGAGCTTAGCTGATACTCTTGTTGCTGAAAGTATAAACACTTTGGTCTGTCTTTGTCCTGGGCATTCAATCCAGTGTTATTTGACCTGCTTTGTTTCTCAGTTACTTATGGTTTCCCTAGTGTGCATTAAGTAGTCTAGACAATAGTATTGTGGCGAATATTAGCATCACTATGCTGTTAGTAAATAATCACAACAACAAAAACGGCAACACTTATGTACAAAGCAACGAAGAGATATCTCACACACACACATGTAGTAATCAGCGGAAGTAGTTACTCACAAATATGCACGCATATGGCTAGTAGAAAAGCATAAACTACAAATATACATGTACATATATAGCTGGTAACCAAGCGTGAGATACAACTGTTCGCGAAATTACTAGGCCTTAGGAGGAATGGGTGAACGAGAAAACCGAAAGTATGAAAGCAGCGCAAGCTGAGGAATCAGTAAACGGTTTGATTTAAACACGCTTTTGTGAAGTACGTGATATTAAAATATAATTGCACTACTCCCAAAGTAGAGCAAATAAAGACCATATTGCATTACTGAATATTGGAGTTAGTTCAGCGATACGAACTTTAGCAGAAGGTGCAAAATAATCGGAATTCCCCAGAATTCGTTACAGAATGGTGGCATAGCATCCTACTTGACTAGGTCGTCTATATGTTCATTTGAGAAGTAAAGTCACTTCCCGAAAAAGATATGTCCGCTGGAAGGTATACTAAAGGAAACGAACCATCTATTTATGTATCTTGTGTGGGTTATCACAAAGTGACCACAATATATGATAAGAAATATATATGTTTGTGACGTCTTAATTTGTTATTTTATACAAGCTCTATGCACACATACATAATTATATATACAATTTATACTTAATAAAGCTGTCGGAACTTTTTCTATAAATATATAATTAAAGAAAGATTAATAAAGTATTTTACTAACAACCCACCAAGCCATATACCAAATAGCCAATAAAAATGTTGCAGAAAATCATGACGTCAGTTCAAATGATTTGTGAATCTACATGTGCCATTGAACATCCGTTCTGCTCTTTTGCGTTGTATTAAATATAAAAAAGTATCGGTTCGATTAAGGAAAAGTATTGAAAGAAAAACTTAAATAATGATACATACATACATATGTATGTACCTATTTACGATTGCTAAATGCGGCATTAAAAGGCTTCAAATAAACGCAATTAAATTGCGACGCCATACTCACTCAAGCCTACAGATCGTGGCTATAAAATTAGCTAAAGACATAAACACAAACATCATCGAGATGCACTCGAAGTTATTCATAGGATTGTATTTGTTTGTGCAAATGCAAATATAAGTGAAGGAGCATGTGCAAATGCAGATGGTTTTGTTTTTAAATTTACTCGACAGGAAATATTACTTTTAATTTTGTTTGATATATTTTGTACCACTAGGAGAATATATAATTTCTTATTTAAAAATACAAAGATATCTGAAGATATCTTTGACAGTGTCGTCATAGCTATAATATCAGCCAGTAAGTTTACAAATATAAAAATTATTCAAACTAAGTATATTTATATTAGAACAAGTAAGGAAGGCTAAGTTCGGGTGTAACCGAACATTACATACTCAGCTGAGGGCTTTGGAGACAAAATAAGGGTAAATCACCAAGTAGGAAAATTTACCTATTAGAATGGAATGTGTTTGTACGACATGGCTATCAAATGGAAGATATTAAAGAGTATTTTAAAAGGGAGTGGGACATAGTTCTATAGGTGGACGCCTTTTCGAAATATCGCCATAAAGGTGGACCAGGGGTGACTCTAGAATGTGTTTGTACGATATGGGTATCAAATTAAAGGTATTAATGATCGACCAAAATGTGGACCAGGGTGACCCAGAACATCATATGTCGGGTACCGCTAATTTATTTATATATGTAATACCACGAACAGTATTCCTGCCATGATTCCAAGGGATTTTAATTTCACCCTGCAGAACTTTTTCATTTTCTTCTACTTAATATGGTGGGTGTCACATCCATTTTACGAAGTTTTTTCTAAAGTTATATTTTGCATCAAAAAACCAATCCAATCGCGATGTTTCATCCCAATTTTCATATTTGGTATAGAATTATGGCATTTTTTTAATTTTTCGTAATTTTCGATATCGAAAAAGTGGGCGTGGTCATAGTCGGATCTCGGCCATCTTTTATACCAATTCAAAGTGAGTTCGGATAAGTAGTGAATTAAGTTTAGTAAAGATATATCGATTTTTGCTCAAGGTATTAACGGCCGAGCGGAAGGACAGACGGTCGATTGTGTATAAAAACTGGGCGTGGCTTTAACCGATTCCGCCCTTTTTCACAGAAAACAGTTATCGTCCTAGAATCTAAGTCCCTACCAAATTTCACAAGGATTGGTAGATTTTTGTTCGACTTATGGCATTAAAAGTATTCTACACAAGTAAAATGAAAAAGGGCGATGCCACGCCCATTTTTAAATTTTCTTCTTTTTGTATTTTGTTGCACCATATCATTACTGGAGTTGAATGTTGACATAGTTTACTTATATACTGTAAAGATATCCAATTTTTTGTTAAAATTTGACTTTTAAAAAAATTTTGTTTAAAAAGTGGACGTATTCTTTATCCGGTTTTGCTATGTTTTATCTAGGACATATATAGTAATAGTAGTAACGTTTCTGCCAAATTTAATCATGATATCTTCAACGACTGCCAAATTACAGCTTGCAAAACTTTTAAATTACCTTCTTTTAAAAATGGGCGGTGCCACGCCCATTGTCCAAAATTTTACTAATTTTCTATTCTGCGTCATAAGTTCAATCCACCTGCCAAGTTTCATCGCTTTATCCGTCTTTGGTAATGAATTTTCTCATTTTTACGGTTTTTCCAAATTTTCGATATCGAAAAAGTGGGCGTGATTATAGTCCGATATCGTTCATTTTAAATAGCGATCTGAGATGAGTGCCCAGAAACTCACATACCAAATTTTTTCAAGATACCTCAAAATTTACTCAAGTTATCGTGTTAACGGGCAGGCGGACGGACGGACGAACGGACGGATGGACGGATAGACATGGCTCAATCAAATTTTTTTTCGATACTGATGATTTTGATATATGGAAGTCTATATATATCTTGATTCCTTTATACCTGTACAACCAACCGTTATCCAATCAAAGTTAATATACTCTGTGTGCAAAGCACGCTGAGTATAAAAAGTGTTCAATAATTAAACGTAGTAGTAGCAGGCTGACGTATAGTGTCCTGAAAGGAGCAGTCGCGGTATGCGTATGTTCATATGTATAAGTTAAGCTAGAATTTACAAAATGGGTTAATTTTCAGCATACAAATTTATAGGCACATTATTGACTGTGTCGGAATGGACGAGTCTCCGAGCACCAAGGTAAAGTTTATCTTCGAATTCATGTTACTCTTATTAAAATTTTGATTTCTTGATATGCCGGCGATAGCAAAATATATTGTAAGGAGTTTTGGGAAATTCCTTATATTTATTTTGCAGCTTCTGTTAACGTTCGAATATCTGAACTGTTGAAAAGATAACACAAATGTTCAGTATAAAAAAACGTTCTTTATTTAGACCACTTTGGGAGTAGTCTTCACAATTACAATTATCGCGTACTTTACTATAGTGTGTTAAAATCAGAACAGGCCTTCTGGAAAAGATGTATCTCATACTTGGTTATTTAGCTATATACATATATATCCTTTCATCACACATATAGCTGTGTGTATATGTGAGTAACAGCTTCTGCTCTTAGCTGATGATAACGTCATAGATTAGATTGATACGAATCTTTTGCTTACGCTCTCATATTTTCGTTCTCACGAGGGATTTATCTCAAATTTGTGCTGGCAACAGTCACAGATAAATCCCTCGCGACAGCTGAAGCGGGTGCCAGAACAAAAAATGTGCCAGCTAAAATGAAAAACGGGCCAAAAAATTCGGAAAATTTTTGTTTTCTCTTTCTTCTTCGCTCTTATCTGTTGACTACATATGTGTATGTTGAACAATCTCTTCACTTCAAGCTGTTGGTTATATGTGTGAAATATTCTTCGTTGCCTTCTATGTATGTGTGTAGATGGCTTACTGTCGTTGTATTTATTTACTGAGGGATGTAAATGCAAGTTGGAAATCGTGCGATGAGGAATCCGCTATTTTTGTAATGGACTACTTTTTCCTGATCACTTAAATCATCAGAAGACGAGGGAGCGGCAGAACTGTCACGGTGAAGTGGGAGATAGCGATCGCTTGGAGAAATTAGAGAAGGGATATGCCACAGTGAGATTTTCTCTTTCCTCTTCTCTGTATCGTGCTTGTAAATGAGCTGCTTCAGGCCATAGTGGTTTTGGACTGCGAAGTGCCAGCTTAAACTTTCGCTTTGACAATCGTTGTCAGAGAGCTAATTCTAAATAAACTCAGGGACCTTTTCCATGGGTATTATATCTCAGGACCAGGTCGTCTGAAGCATGCAAATTAATTGTCAGCAGGCATAAGATCTCTGAATTTAGACAACCCATGATTAGGTGACTACTTCTGGTGCTGTCGGCCCGAAGCGATGCCGCTGTTGGCGATAGTTGGAATGAGTAAAGCATTTCGTACATCACCCACACTGGTACATAACGCAATCAAAAGCCTGTTTTCGGTAAACATCGCTAACGAACCAGGTGGACAACCTTTGCTAGAACGAGGCGAAATAACTCGGTCGGAACGTATTTGACTCTCCGGAGGCAATATGCAAGGTACATGTCTGCCCTATACGTAACTTTTTCGTAGTCCCGCAGCGATTCATTAAATAATTGTAGGAAACTATCACCATTAAAGAATGTGGTAAGCTAATGGAACAAACAAGTATCCAAGTGGGCTCTCCCTTTGTTAGGTAGCGAAACCGCGAACTATTTACTAGAGGCTGACTTCTACGGTTTCATCCGAACTAAAATTTGCTTACTCGAACTTTCTTATTCTTATGTATAGCTTCTATATTCTTGTTAGTAACATAAAAAACATATATGTATACATACATATGTATTTTTTTTTTGCTTATTAAAATATTTTTTTTTTTTTTTGTTTTAATTAGCAACCGAGGTCAAGTGCTTCAAAAAAGTAAAGATTTTTAAAAGCGAAAATATTTGAATATATTTTCTGTAAGCAAATTTTATTACAGACGCTTGGTGTAGCTATGTAAGTACTGGCATGTCAAAATATATATGAACTTTTTTACATCGAGCATTCCATGGAAAATCAAAAATTGTTGGCCAAATATTGCCTATATAATTATTCACCACCGTGGTGTGATGGTAGCGTGCTCCACCTACCACACCGTATGCCCTGGTTTCGCACCCCGGGCAAAGCAACATCAAAATTTTAGAAATAAGGTTTTTAAATTAGAAGAAAATTTTTCTAATCGGGGTCGCCCCTCGGCAGTGTTTGGCAAGCGCTCCGGGTGTATTTCTGCCATGAAAAGCTCTCAGTGAAAACTCATCTGCCTTGCAGATGCCGTTCGGAGTCGGCATAAAACATGTAGGTCCCGTCCGGCCAATTTGTAGGGAAAATCAAAAGGAGCACGACGCAAATTTGAAGAGAAGCTCGGCCTTAGATCTCTTCTGAGGTTATCGCGCTTCACATTAATTTTTTTGTTTTTTAATTATTCATTTTTAATGCCAATATACCTACGAAGAGGCTTAGGCTGAGCTTCAATTCTAATTTGCGTCGTTCGTATGAGCAACATGCTTTACGCCGACTCTGGACGGCATCTGCAAGGCAGGTGAGCTTTCGCTGATAATCTTTTCATATCAGAAATACACTCGAAGTGTTTGCCAAACCACTGCCGAAGAGCGTTCCCACTAAGAAAACGCTTTCGATCTGAGCAACTTTTTTCTAAATTTTTAATGTTGCTTTGACCGGGACTTTAAGCCAGGAGCTTCAGCTTGGTACGCTACCACCACCACGTGCTGCCGTTTGACATTAGGACGAAACTGAAACAAAATATTGATATAAAACAAGTAAGGAAGGCTAAGTTCGGATGTAACAAGAACATTACATAATCAGCTGCCAAATTACAGCTTGGAAAACTTTTAAATTACCTTCTTTTAAAAGTGGACGGTGCCACGCCCATTGCCCAAAATTTTACTAATTTTCTATTCTGCGTCATAAGGTCAACCCACCTACCAAATTTCATTGCTTTATTCGTCTTTGGTAATGAATTATCGCACCTTTTCGGTTTTTCGAAATTTTCGATATCGATAAAGTGGGCGTGGTTATAGTTCGATTTCGTGCATTCTAAATAGCGACCTGAGATGAGTGCCGGGGAACTTAAATACCAAATTTCATTAAGATATCTCAAAATTTACTCAAGGTGTAGTGTTTACGGACGGACGGACATGGCTAAATGAATTTCTCTTTTCGCCCAGATGGTTTTGATATATAGAAGTCTATATCTATCTCGATTACCGGGGTACCTTTATACGAACAAAATTAATATACTCTGTAAGCTCTGCTCAGTTGAGTATAAAAATACAAAAAAACACATACGCACCTTTGCTTTATAAAACAAGTATTTTAAGGGCGCCTTTGTTAGCTTCACTTATACGTTTGTAGTATGCAATTTTTTCTTATGGCAAATACTGAGACGACGTGAGTATCAAGTAATCGTGAAGACCGATGTGTAAACATACAGTTGTATGTGTGGAAAACCAATACTTTCAAGCTAACTAGAACTCACCCAAGAATTGAAGTTAAATCACAAAATGGATGTCTTAACCAAAAACAATAATTTCTGAGAAGAGTGTCTTGTCAGTAACAACCGATACCGAAAATTTATTTTTATATTATCGGCATATTATCGATAGCAAGTTATTATCCACGAGTTATCGATTCGTTATCATCATTGTTGCTTTCGAGAAATCGACTTGATGTTTGTTTGTTCTCGGCTTTTTTTAACGGGTTACAGATGTGTCATCGATTTTATGTCGAAGTTTTTTCTGTATCTGTTCATAAAAGCTGATGGTTCATCGATAACAACTCAATAATACTATGCAAAGAAGTCGATAATTTTTCGGTTTAAAATCACGAACTCTCTTAAAACAAATCGAGAACGAATAGATCAGATTTCGATAATTTTTCTATAAGAATACTATAAAAGACCGATAACAAATTAGTATAACTCACTAGAGATGTGAATAAAAATTTAAATGTATAAGGGTCGTTGAAATGCGTACTGAAGCGGCGAAGGAATGCAATTCAAGTAGATTCTCAAGATCAGTTTGACGCCCAATGGAATCAGATTGACTCGTGATTTGTGTAGATGTCTACGACATCAGTTTTTTGTATGAGAGATAGTGCAACAAAGTTTAAAAACTTAATATCCTACTAATTTCCTTTAGAATACTGTTGAGCTACGTAAAAAAGAACAACCGGTTCTCGATGATTGAATATGAGAGTGAATAACTTTATTGTACAGTTTGCTTATTTATATGTAGCGGCAAAAAGGTTTACATAAATATGTATGTTGGTACTTCATTGTTTCTTACATACTATATGAAAAGCAACGTTATTAGAAAAAGTGAGTAATTAAGAAAAAGTCATCTAAAGAGATGAGGAGAATAAGCTGATGAAATAAACAGTAAGCGACCAAAAGATTAGTACGCTTAACAAATACAAATGCTGTATTATTTTATTAAATGTTTTTTGGAAAACATCGAAAACATCGATGGAGAAGGCAACAGCTCTTTCGCGTATACCTTTTAAATCTCCTCAAAGCATTTTATTCCGAAAGTGGGACTTGAACCCGCCCTCTATCGATGATAGATCTGTTGAAAAACTGACTTGACCTTAACCACATTTTGTTGTTGTACAACTTTTTCCCAGTTGCTTTTTGTTGCATAATTTGATACCGATATTTTATTTATACAAAAGCTTTCCACTGTTACTGTATAGACGTGTGTAAAATATCGTCTGAGCTATTTGTTACTAACGCCATAGTGACATGTCGGAGTTATTAATATTGGCCAAAATATTTTTATAAACTCTGATAGAAGTACTACTAAATGTAGTTTTATATACGGTAATTTTTTTAAATATAAGCCGTTTTGTTTACATCTACATTTGCGGATAAAAAATCCCTTAGGAGACCCATCTAGCGACAATGGTTGAAGGTTTTGACAGTTGTTAAACAACTCGCTAGAAAACCGGTTGCATTTAATAGCGGATACGCGAACTTGTGTTGGTCATACTTTATAACCTATAACTGAATCCGTTGCGATGAATCGTGGACACACACACTTTTCAGTCATAGAAGTCGAGAATGGTGTAGAGATAAATTTGATAGACTCATCTAAGTTGCAACTGAGTATAATGCATAGTGAAACTAAGCAGTACTAATTTTCTACGCAACATGTTCCGTACTGGCCGTGGAATGCTCCATATACATACTTTTGTATATACTTTGCGTGGGCCTGTAGATATATTCCGTACATACGTACATTATTAAATTTGTATATGTATATATTTATATTTCCACAATCAAATTCTACAATGAAATTTGTTACGCCAATTGTTACAAAATATATACATGTGTACTAGGGAGCTCACTACCGAAACAATTGAGCAATGCAGGGATTTGGGGACGAATTCGAACTTTACGAGTTTCCCTAGCTACGCAGCCGCGCTCAACATAGAATCTTACGCTCACTTTTAAGCACTATAAGCAGCGTGAGTAATTTAGTTTCTAGGTACGTTAGCCGACGCGTGTGACATCCAGTCTCGCAGCAGAAAAAGAGAAAGCCTCACGGTCCATTCCATCGTTAAAATTGTATGTAGCCCCTGGAATGAGCTGCATATCTCTCCAAAATATTCTTATTGGAAAGTGGGCCCTATTGTTTTTATCGTTTTTGTCATTAATTAGTATACGAAAATTTTATTTCTTTATATAAAATCAGACACTTTCTAAGCAGTCCAATCTGTTGCTCGTATTTATTACTACTTTGACTAAGAAGTAGGCTGGCAGATACAATTTTGATAAGACCACAGGAAAGGCGACTCCAACAGTTTTCTCGCTTTCCTATTGACATGCAGCAATGTCAGTGGACACCAATTAAAGCAAGCCATGTCGGCTCCCTAGGACCATATCCCAATTTCAGTAATACTTAATCAGGCTCGAAATGACTTTAAAATCTATTGAATTTACGCTCCGATACGGTATTAATGAATATATTCTGAAATAAGTCGATTTTTTATAAAATTCTGATGCTGGAAATTTTCAAAGTTGTTTGAGATAGAGAACATTTTTAAAGCCACATCCAAGATATGGCAATATTCCACAAAGCATTTGGTATGAGTCCACAACATTCGACTAATCGAATTTTGTTAACCGAATAATAGTATTATACCCCTGAAATGTTCGAATAGTTCGATAAATCAACAATTAGATTAGTCCGAGCTCTATTATTTATATATTGTGACGAATATTAGCAACACTAAGGGATACTATCATCTTTAAGCCAATACTAAGCAGTGACTTGATTTCACATCAATAAATCAATCATTATGTTTATACATATGCCCATACAAGCAGCGGAGAGCAACACACAAACACATGCATATATCTGAGATACTCCCAAAAGTAGGCAATAATTTGTGCAATTATCACTCACATATACACGCGCATATGAGAAGCTATAAACGTAGTTATAGCTGGTAACGAACTAGTAAATTCTAGAAATAAAAGCGCCAAGAAATATGTCAACGGGGAAACCAAGCAGTATAAAAGCAGCAACGGTTGCGGCACGACGAGGCAGTTTGATTTAAGCACGCTATCTGTCGAGAAGTAGTAGTGTTATTGTGAAGACTTGAATAAAGGCCATTTTGCATTATTGAATATTGGAGTTATTTATTCAACAGTTTAGTGATTCGAACGTTAGCAGAAGATTGGAAATAAGGGTAATTTCACTAAATTCGTTACAATATGTAGCTTTCTATATATGTGTGAAGATAAATAAACTATAAAATCGCCAAAAATAACGGCACAATTCGGTGAGGTTAAATAAACTGTTAAGGAGGAATTAATGGGAAACAGACACACCTAAATAATTATACTATATTGCTAGAAGAAAAGCTCATACAATGTTGAATGAAAATTATTTGACTGTAAGTAGATATGTATGTATGTTTATTGATACCAACAACTTAATAATATTTTTTCTTTGTGCTGTAGCTTTGGAACGGACGCCAAGCTTTTTAGCAAAAATTTGTTAAAAAAAAAGAAATGAGGAAGCTTCTGTGGGGTCGGAACCCAGCGAAAATACTTCGGTGCGCATTGGAGTTATTTATTCAACAGTTTAGTGATTCGAACGTTAGCAGAAGATTGGAAATAAGGGTAATTTCACTAAATTCGTTACAATATGTAGCTTTCTATATATGTGTGAAGATAAATAAACTATAAAATCGCCAAAAATAACGGCACAATTCGGTGAGGTTAAATAAACTGTTAAGGAGGAATTAATGGGAAACAGACACACCTAAATAATTATACTATATTGCTAGAAGAAAAGCTCATACAATGTTGAATGAAAATTATTTGACTGTAAGTAGATATGTATGTATGTTTATTGATACCAACAACTTAATAATATTTTTTCTTTGTGCTGTAGCTTTGGAACGGACGCCAAGCTTTTTAGCAAAAATTTGTTAAAAAAAAAGAAATGAGGAAGCTTCTGTGGGGTCGGAACCCAGCGAAAATACTTCGGTGCGCATTTCTGCGAAAGAGTAAAATTTTTCCACTGATTAGATTATACTTCATATGTTGATCGTATTTCAAATTACTAACACCTTAGAGCTTATCACAGAAACTATGTGAGAGAGTCTCACAAAGCGACAATTTTACAACAAAGACTTAATGGCTAACTCCGAACTGGTGTTAATCTTACACAGAGCAGGTCATTTCGTAGCCGCACTTGTAGTAACAGCGTTTAGGTTTATTTCTATATATACAAATTAATTGAACAAAGAGTGTGAATATTCTACAGTAGAGCCATACAAGAACGCGTTCTGGGAAATCCATTTCTAATATTTCGGTTAGTTCAGGCGATTTAGAATTTCACGTCGTTTGTGACCCATTCAATTTACAGAGCCGAAAAACTATATGAAAAGCGTGTAAAAATCTGAAAGGTTGCTCATGGAGTTGTAGCTTCGGGAATTATGTCCCAATCCCATCCGCTCGGTATAACGTTTCAATGTCATATGTATCGCATGACTATGAAATGCTTAGTCTGAATGTAATAATGACTGCATTCACTTAGCAACATGGGGACTCCACGTACAATCCGGCGTTCATTTACATGCATAAAGTGCCGTGGAGGCCTTCCTCACTCTCCACTTTACACTTCGACGATAACTTATTGCTTATAATGATTCCTAGATATTTTATGCAAGGTCTCTTCGGCAGGATAACTCCTCCAAATTTAGGCCTGCACCAATTTGTAAACTGGCCCATATCCGTCTTCTCTGCATTGGCGATCATCCCGACACTAGAAGCCCAGTTATATATATCCTGAAGCGCCCTATCCATCAAAAAGCTATTTGTTTGAAGGCACTCTCTACTTATGGTTACTGCAACGTCATCTGCGTACGCCGTAAGTTCGACGGGTCCCTTATCGAACCCCCTGAGCGGTTGGTTGATGACTAGCGTCCACAGAAGAAGTGATAATACCCCGTCCTGCGGCGTGAACCTGTCCATTGATCTCATGGCTTTTTACAACCCAAATTGTGAAGTAATCTTCCTGCATGCAGCCGATCTATCTGATTATGACTGAGTGTACTTCAATGTAGTTAAAATCACCCCTGATCGCTCGTTTAGACATATTGTTGAAAGGCCCAGCAATGTCCAAGATGACTACAAGAGTACTATTGTTTATATTCAAAGGCTTTCTCTATGCTTACAAGCACCCTGTGTAGCGCCGTGTCTACCGACTTCCAGCATCGATATTTTTTCCGTCTAACGCCTTTCACAGCTGAGTATAGACAATTTTAAAAACATACGAATTTACTGCATGTGGATTGGTAAAAATTCTTGTTGCTTTTGTGTCTGTTAAGAACAATTATTATTCCATGACATGACGTTGCTCCTTCTGAAATTTGCAAGACAGTAGGCGTCGCAAGATCTACACGCACTTTATTACGATCACTTCATCCACTCCAAGGCGAGAAATTTCCACGACATGCTAGCGAAATAATGTTTTCATTCTTTCGTTTCTTTTTTATACCTTTCATGAACATGAAATGGTATATTAACTTTGGTCCGATGTTTGTAACGTTGAGAAATATAGCAGATAGACTCACCATTAAGTATACCGAATTGATCAGGGCGACGAACTGAATTGGTATAGCTATGTCCGTCTGTCCGTCTGTCTGTTTGAACGCAAACTAGTCCCTCAAATTTTGAGATATCTCAATGAAATTTGGCACAAGGATGTATTTTTGTATTATATTAGACACTTGTCTGATCCGGTAGGATCGGACCACTATAACATATGTCTCCCATACAACCGATCGTTCAGATAAGACGATTTTGGTCATTCCTGCCGCAATTTAGAAAGTATAAACGTTAAACTCGGTGATATTTATTCTAATATATCATAGAAGATATCGTAAAAAAAACCACTTTGATCGGAGCTATATATAGTATGTATCCCATACAACCGATCGTTCAGATAGAAAGATTTTTGGCAATTTCTCCCTTAATTTCCAATTTAAAAACGTTAAACTTGGTGATATTTATTCTAATATATCATAGAAGATTTCCTGAAAAAATCATTTCGATCGGAGCTATATATAATATATATCCCATACAACCGATCGTTCAGATAAGGGGTTTTTTCCATTTTTTGTTTTATATTTATCTTAAAAATCGTTTAGGTATGTACATCTGTTCACTATATATTTCTTATCTTATGCATCCGATTATTTGGAGATTACGAACGGGATAAGATTATTGTTTAGCCCCATTCATGAAAGGTATGAAGTCTTCGGCACAGCCGAAGACAGTCCCGTCCTTACTTGTTTTGTTTTTTTTTTTTTGTTTGTCTCCACATTTATTTTTATTATATCGGTGCTTTAGTAAACATCCCACCATTTAGCATTTAACATTTTATACATCGCAATTATTGTTGTGGTTGCTTTATGGATTTTGGCTCGTTTCCAATTGACATTGACTGATGCTCTTTTGTCTGCCTACGTTTTCTTTATTGTGTTTTTTTTTATCCCTGTTGTAAGTCGAAGTTGTTTTATATTGAAGCACTGTTTCTTTAGAACTTTGCTTAGGAAATATGTGATAAAACCTAAGCCACATCCCTCTACTAGTGGAATGCCGAAATCATACTACACATCCAGGCAAAAGCTGCAAATCTAGCACGAGAAAGGCTCGACTCCAAAGACCATCACAATAGGAATGCGGGTAGTTAAAGAACAAAAACGAGCCAAATGGGAAGACCATCTAAGGAACTGTATCCTCTGCAGGTGCTGGTAAATTGCGGTCAACCGTCAAATCGTTGTATAACGCGACAAAATACAATTATAAAATAATAATCGCCTTTGGCGATAAAACTCTATCGGAATCGAAGAAATGCGGGAGCGCTTTCTACCGGCAATGGCGTAAACAGACCAGCACATAAACAGACACACGAAATTTCGCCCATAACCATCACCTCCACAGAGTTTAAAGAAGCCATTACAAAGGCCAGGCCCTCTAAATGGAGAGGCCCAAATGGCATAGCCATGCCAATGCTAAAATGCCTTGACGATGAGGGAAGTTATTTGGCATTCGCGAACAATAGAAAATTGCTAGAGTAAGTCCAATACTAAAGCCTGTGGAACCAGCTATCGAAGGTGAGTTGGATTGACCAATATCACCCCTTTTGTCAGTTGCAAAGACGTTGGAAACCGTCCTGCTCCCTTATTTCCCTGCGAATCTTTGTTTAGTCACCCATCAGCAATTCTCCCGTAAAATGCATGGCACCACAACTGCGCTAAACGTCACAAAAACCCATACAAATTACGCAATGGACCAGGAAACACCCTATAAGAGGACGGTGCTTGTGGAAGTTGATCTTTCGTAAGCTTTTGACACATTCATCCAAAGCACGCTACCTCAAGACATTGAAGATTCACCCCTTCCCCTTGTCTTAAAAGATGTACCACAAATTACATGAATGCTCGGCAAGCATCGGTTCAATATAGGAATGAAATCTCAAAACCTAGGATATTTTAACAGCGGTGCCACCATGGGCGGATCCAGAGAAGTATTTTGGACCAACTATATCGGTGATAGTGACTTGCGATTTTTTTGATATCCAACTTAAAGTCAACCTTAAAAAAATTTAAATCTAAATATAATAAAAATCTATTTTTCCATGCGTTCATCATTTAGAGAAATGTATTGCATTGAATTTTAACACACTAGCAAGTTATTTGTATTGGCTATAGCTAAGAAGCGGCTAGGTAGATCACAACAATTTTAGATAAGGTAAAAATTTCAAGAAGAATTTTTTGATATTTTATCGGAAAATCAAGCACTTTGATCGATTATTTATGTAATTTAATTTTGTTTTAGTTACCTGAGTTCGGTGCTTGTCAAATAAGTTTGTTAGTTAAAATATAATTTTATTTAACTATCCGTCTTTAATTCTAATATTTTACTAATTTTGTTGATTTTGGCTAATTTGGTTTCGAAACAAACCGTGTTCGGCATTGTGAAATCATCAATGGCTTGTATTCATAATTCGTAGGCACATGAGCAGGTATTGTAAAAATGGTTGTTTGTGTATTCGTATGTGGTTACTGATCATTTTGTGTGGCTGACTGAGGCAGGTAGAAGTCAGTAATTCAAGTCGTTTAACCTTATTTATGTGTTTGTAGCTTCGGTGCGTTTATTGTTTTGTGTTTATGCTTTATATAAACGGATCAGCGGTGCTAGTGCTACTTCTTAGTTTTCGCCCTAAATTTTTTGATGTTTTGAACTAGCATATCGTTGCATTTAAAAAAAAAATTGCCTTATTTTAAAATTTTGTTAAAAGTATTTAACAAAAGTATGTAACAACTTATTATAATAATACAGTTTAGAAAAAAATGAAATGCAGTCGTTTGTGATTGAATCAAACCTGTTTTTAACTTTTTAACTGATTACCTTAATATTAAGAATTCATGAGCTTAAGACCGGCTTATAATAATTGAATATTCAATTATTATGTGTTTCTAAGAGAAACTGAATAGAAGGAAAGAAAAATTTACTGGCATATTGCGATGGTACCATTTCGAAAACCGCCAACGTAATCATCATCAGGCAATTTTGTAATGTTATCAAAGGTTTCTTAATAATAAGTACAATTTGAACACACCATTTTTTTTTTTTTTTTTTTTTTTTTTTTTTTTTAATGGACGTTGTGGCAGCGCGCTGCCCTCAAGTGGCCCAATGAAACCAGGCTAATCCTGTTCACGCGATCGATTTATATATATATATAATCACTTTTTTTTTTTTTTTTTTATTTTGCCGAGTCTTTGATGGGCAGCGGTTTGTCAAGCGTCACGATCTGAGACTGCTCAGCTACAGAAGAAATTTCATCAGCCAAGCGTAATACTTAAAGAGAACAGAAGCAAACGTATTATACATTAATTTAGAGAGGTGAGAACAATCTTTTTTATAGAAAAAAGGGAGTCCGAGCTATCAAATGTGTTTGAGTGAGAGTTATAATCTTGGCATAAACGCCGAAAAGGTTCATTTTGTTCGAAATTCGTTCTACATTGTTTCAGCAGAAGAGGTTTGAAGTGTCTCGATGTCCGAGAGGGAACGCAAAAGTTCACTTCATTCAGAAGGAATGGGCTCGAAATTGATCCATTTAAAAGTTTTGTCATAAATATCACACCAAGCATTTCCCTTCGACTAGCAAGAGTTGGAAGATTGATAAGCTTTAATCGATTAGTATAAGGTGGAAGATTAGTTAAAGAGTCCCATTGGAAATTTCTTAAGGCAAATAGTAAAAATTGTTTTTGTATTGATTCGAGACTGTCTGCATGGACTTGATAACGCGGATTCCAAATTATCGAGCCGTATTCTAATATTGGCCTAACTAATGTTGTAAAAAGTGCTTTAGTTATGTAAGGGTCGTTAAATTCTTTTGACCACCGTTTAACAAATGCAAAAACACCTTTGCCTTTATTCACTGTAGCATTAATATGAAGATTGAAACTAAGTTTGGAATCCATCATGACTCCCAAGTCAATAAAATTATTTACAGTTTCTAGACTATAGTTGTTAATTGTATATGAAGCTGGTGGCGAAACTCTCCGAGAAAAACACATGAATTTACATTTTTTGAGATTGAGCGGCATATAATTTACATTGCACCAGGTAACCAAGTGATTTAAATCCATTTGAAGCAAGGAATGTTCCTCAACCGAGGCACATGATTTGAAAAGTTTTACATCGTCTGCGTACATCAAGATTTTTGAGTATTTAATTGTACCAGATATATCGTTTATGAACAACAAGAACAGAATCGGACCAAGATGGCTGCCCTGAGGAACACCAGAAGAAACATTGATGACCCCAGAAAGTGTATTTTTAAAGATTACTTTTTGCGTACGATAACCAAGATACGAAGAAATCCAACATATAAGACGGGGTTGAAAACCGAGTTGACTGAGCTTATGAATAAGTAATGGGTGTGATACTTTGTCGAAAGCTTTACTGAAATCGGTGTAAATTACATCAGTGTGAAGGCCTTTTCTAAATCCATTAGAAACGTGGGTGGTAAATTCTAGTAAATTGGTGATAGGTGATTTGCCCTTACAGAACCCATGCTGCGAGCTTGCAATTATGGGGGAAATAGGGAATGTTAGGTGGTGGGTAACAATAGCCTCAAATAACTTTGGGATAGCGGATAACTTTGCTATGCCCCGGTAGTTTTCTATTGAAGACCTGCTTCCATTTTTATGAAGCGGAATAAGAAAAGATTCCTTCCATATTGTTGGGAAAACGCCATAAATTAAAGATAAATTAAATAAATCTGTTAGCGGCTGATAGATGTTTGCGGCACATTTTTTAAGAAAGTGTGTCGGGATCCTGTCGGGGCCGTATGAATATGATACTTTTAAAGTTTTTAAATAAGATAATACATCTTCTGAAGATATAAATGGAGCTCTGATTGAATAACATGAATCAATATGGTATGGGTATTCATTAGGTGGAACGTTGGTCTCAATAGAGTAATTTGATTTGAAAAATTCCGCAAAGAAGTCGGCAATCTCTTGATCATCGCTGGAAATATTATCTTGGAATTTCATGGATGATGGAAACCCTTTCACCCTGCGTTTAGAGTTTACGAATCCGTAAAATGCCTTCGGGTTGCAAGTTATATTTCTTTTCATTTTACAAAGATAAGCTTTGTAACACTTTTTGTTCAATTGAAAATACTTGCAGCGTAGAATCGAGTACTGTAAGTAATGGTTATGTAAACCCGTCTTTTTGGACAACTTGAAAGATCGAGACTTTTTATTCTTTAAAATTTTCAGCTCTTTAGTGAACCATACTTGGCTTGTATCGGAATGTACACAAATCCGCTTAGGTACGTATTTTTCAAAAAGACAGTAAATGGTATTGTAAAAGTGAGAAACGCTTTGCTCCACATCAGCATTAAATGTTGGCCACACTATTCGAGATAGATCACGATTTAATTTTTTAAAATTGGCCTTCGCAAAGTCGAAGCGATAACTGGAGTCGTATCGTTTATTTCCGCTGTTACAAGCATAATTTACAACTTCGTAAACTATTTTGAGGGAAGGGTGGTAAGCATCTTCAGGTTCAATAATGGGTTCGCATCGACTAATGGAATATTTAGATTCATCATCCACAAAGGCTAAATCCAACACTCTTCCGAATTTATTCGATTGGATGTTGATTTGTTGAAGGCACAGCTCAGACATTCCGTCTAGAAATTCATTGTTGGAAGACTTTGACGAAACTGGTACGATATTAAAGTCAGAGATGCACCATGATATGTGTGGCATATTGAAGTCACCCAAGACAATAATGGAATCGGAAGGCTTTAGCATCGAATTAACAGTTCTTAGCAAGGAAATGTGATTCATATAAACGGACAGTTCAGAAGATGGCGGGATATAACAGATGGCCAAATAAATGTGGATATTTGCTAGTTGTGTGCGTATGCACAAGAACTCAGTTGTATCGGTGGCGGTTACGCAAATCTCTTCAGATGGTATTGAAGAGTGTACAGCAAGCAGAACCCCACCTCCAACCCTGTTCAGGCGGTCATTTCGATATATCTGGTAGTCATTACAGAGGATCTCTTAGTTAAAGACATGAGGTTTCAGCCAGGTTTCGGTTAAAGCAATTATATCGTAGCTTGAGTTAAATGATTTTAAAAACAGTTCTGTTAACTTGGTGTTTAAGCCTCTAACATTTTGGTAAAGTATATCTAAAGCAGATTTTTCGTTCAGTTTTTTGACTCAGTGTTATTAACAGGGATCTTTGCCAAGTTTGGAACACTCTTATTCCGCCTATATTCAAATTCCCGCACAAGTGCCCCAGAGGGCCAAAAATCGTTACTCAAGATAGTGTCAAAATGGTCAAAAGGTACATCTAATCTAAAGGAAGATACGTTTCTTTCATAACTAAAATTAAATTTCCGAATTGTTACGTCATGGGTTTTCCTTTTTGAGAAGATATACGATTTCAGATCCTCCTCAGTAGTATCCCTGTCGAATCTTGACACGAATATCGATTTTTTAGGAGGGACTACAACCAACTTCCTAGTTCCAGGCTCAGTCGCCTGAGAACGGTTTGCAGGTTCAATATTTTTTCTAGCTGCTAGTTTTGTTGGAGGTGCCTTTGATGTTGAAGGCTCTACTGTAAGAGGACTTGGAGATGCTAAGTTTATTAATTCTATCGTGCTAGGTGTAGGAACGATTGGGTTCTGGATGTTTTGAACGGGGTCTAGGGTCAATACGCCAGCCGAGACATCAGTTCGTTTTCGTTTGCTGTCACGACTGTCGCTGTTAGCATTAGCAGCTGAATCGGTAATACATTTGAAAGTTTTAAACAAGTTTTCATAATACTTGAATTTATCCCCTAATGTAGAAAGTTCCTTACCGATTTCGGAGAATGCGTTTCGGGTATGTTTGAAAAGCTTAAAAAGATCCACTTCGGTGGATCTGCATTTCAAGCACGACCAACGCACACCCTTGTTATCGTTGATCGCATCACACACCCTTGCTCTCAAACTAGCGCACTTCATATGAGCAAGCTCATCACAAAGCCAGCACGACACGAAACGCTCGGTATCACCTTTCAATTGGCAGTTAACAAAATTGCAAGACATTATAAGTTAAAGTAAAATTGATTAAACAGACGGAGGCAGTGAAAATAGTTTGGAGATCACAGTAAGAAAATCACTGTTTGAGCAGTTTGAAGATCACTGTATGTGCAGTTTAAGATCGCTATTAACTGACGCTTAACAACACACAATGCAAACAGCTGTGGCAGTGAAAAGAAAATGAAGTAAATGTGCACGAGCAAATAACAATTGAAAACTGAAAATATGTAAATGCCAATCAAATGCAACAACAAATATGCAAAGTGACTCGGCAAATATGTATGTATGTATGGATATACACACTTTATCAATTATTTTTAAGATACAATTTATTTTAGTAAAGAAAAGCAGAACTTTAAATTGCGAATGCAGTACACAACGTGTTTACACTTATTTTTAGCACAATAATTATTTAAACAAACAAATTTATTTATTTAAGACAAAATAAGGCACAGTAGAAATCAAAACACAACTTCACAGCTTGACGTTCGCACTTTAACAAATAAATATTAATATGTAAAACTGAGCACGAGTTTACAAAGCTTCTCATTCTCTACGAAAAAGAAACTTCACAAAAACAAATCTACACAACACACAAATTAATAGAGTCAGAATGTCTCAATTGTATTGTTAGTGTAGAAATGAGAAAAACTGAAATAACCATGCAAACAAATAGAAGCAGGATAGCCTAGTTGTTAAGGCAACTGCATTTTCACCATGTGATTCGCGGTTCGAGTCTCGGTAAAACCTTTGATAACATTATGAAATTGCCTGGTGATGATTACGTTGTCGGTTTTCGAAATGGTACCATCGCAATATTCCAGTAAATGTTTCTTTCTTTAAGATCATGAATTCTTAATAATAAGTACAAATTGAACACACCATTAAACAAATAAAGGTAAATTACCTTAATTTTACTCAGTTTAAATAAGTAAATTACGAATTTCTTAGAACTTATTTAAAATATTTCTTTTTAAGACTTCCCATCTGGTTATCTTCATTCTCTGTCGATATTAATAGGTTTAATTGGACTTTTCAGTTCTCATCACTTTTAACTGATTAGTTTTCGTACACATTCTATACGTAAAACTTACTTATATTCGCAAAGTCATACAGGCTTTAATTATATATCGTAGTAAAAAGATCACCCCAATGTATTATTTAACAGTTTTCCGTTAAATTAATTTTTTTAAATTAAAAAAATTTATTTAATGCTCTTTTGACCATTAGCTTTTGTATATTTTACATATTTCATTTAGAATAAACACTTTCTAGCTTTAGAACATAATAGTACTAATGTAAAATCTTTGTGTGCTTTGTGTTGTGTTGTGTTGTTCGGTATTTTAATTATATGCGCAGTGTATAAAATATATTTTAGAATAAACTTGAAGCTGTTTTTTTAAAAATGAATTTCAAAACACCTTTACATGATAAAATTAAACATTTCAATACAAGCGATAAAATATTTTGTAAATGGATAAGTGTAAATTTTTTTTATTAAGTAATAAAATTAATTTAATGGTTAGCAACGAACTTATTTGTCGATGCTAGGGATGCCTCACTGCGGGACCTCAAGAAGATGACTTGCAGGGAATTATGTATTTTTATTCAATTAAATTATTAATTAAACTTATAAGTTTCGTGTTATCAGAAAACCCTGTAAACTTCGGGATCCCGACTCGTCTAGTATATGCATTCGATAAGCAGATGTCCCGATTATTCTCAAGTGTTAGTCAAAATTTGTTAAGGCTTATGTATACTTGTATCAAGTATAACTGCCAGGACTAAACCTTAAAAGCCAGGTAAAGGAAATTTTTCAGATTACAAAGTGGAGGGAAACGTGGCGTGATGGGATGGATATAGGGATCTTTAAAGTTCTATAAGCATGAATGGTGATCAAGGGAGCAAAAAACGGGTCAAGAGAAGACGGAACCTTCACGTGCATAGATGTGAAGGTTGGCTTCTCGACGTACTTTATGTATTATTATTATTATTATGGGAAAGATTTGGAGCGTAACACCTATGCTCCACATAAATGTAATGGGGTACAAGGTTGGTGATCAAATCCAAAATTAAATGGGTACTTCAAATAGGGTCTACACACGTTCGGTGTGGCTCGCTATTCATGCGTGTACGCGTTGAGTGGCCATCACAATCCAAATCTTTTTGATTCTCCACGAGTAAGACATAGTCAAGTCGTTTTAATAATGCTCAAATATTATGTTTCTGAGTTTCATATTGCAAAAAGTTATTTAGCTTAATACTTTAATCTCTCTGCAAAGGGACCTAGTGCGTTGTGAAAAAAATTAGGTATTTCGTATTGAGTCAACCAAAAAACCGTTACTTTTGAACCCTTTTAAATCATATCAGATTTGGTAATTTGAACATTAAGCCTAGTTTTCTCACAATCTGAGCTTATAACTTGCGAGTTTACTAGGATTGAAATATTATGGTGCATACACTGCAAACAATTTATTTGATCCGCTCTGATAACCATGATGGAATTATAAATATGTAACGATCAGCGAGAAAAGACCCATGACTCTGAAAAAATCATTTTTAATTATTTACATTTAATTATTACAAATGTAAGTTCGTTCTAGAGATATGTTAAAACCGAAGATCGGATTCTTTATTACTTTTAAAGTTATGGACAGTCGAAGTCGACAGTTATTGTGGCGTATGTGGGTCTTTGTGCGAAAATTATGCACACGACACCTGCACCTACACCTGCTCGCCATGTAAAATCAACGGCATTCGAGTAAGGGAGTAAGGGGAGCGCCACATATGTATGAAACTCATTTTCAAATTTATTTTGTTTTCGTTCAGGGTTCGATTCGAGCTCACGGCCAGAACAAAAAATCATTTATCAATAGGCCGATAAAAACAAAAATCCAAACAAACCATCGCCGTTTGTAAACTTACAATTTTTCTCTAATATCAATTACAAAAATTATTTATTTTGTTTTGATAAAGTATACGTCAAGGTGGCCTTCAAAAGCCTATGGCTGACCATTTTATTGTGCTGATTGAGAAATTTTGACCTTGAATGCCTTCACCGATTTGTACACATGTGGGCATGGATTGAGGAAGTGGAAAAGTTTGGGGCCCTATTTATTACTAACAGCTTTTGGCTTCTCTAAAATGAGCAAACGCTTTCTTAAACTTATTCTACGTTCAACCATTATCATTCCTTTCGACAATTATTACATATTTTAGAACACATAACATGATCATATGTAATACTGATACACACAAAAAAAGTGGTCCATACGTTGGACCCATATGTATGTGTTTCGAGGCGCTTATTCCAATTTTTTAGTCAGACTTGTCAACACATCATCAGAATCATGAGGTAAAAGTCATAAGTCCAAGTCTGCTGTTATTAGATTAAAAATGAAAAATTGTTAATTCAATTAGGGATTTAAATAGTGTATTCAGAGCCTCTAAATAGTTATTCTAAGTATGTATTTGGATTCCAACTCAGATTTTATAATGCTAAAATAGGAATTGTACTGAAGTGGTTTAGGCTTCGCCTAACAGTCGTTCATTATTATAATTTAGGGTTCATCACAAGCTACATTCTTCATTTAAACGTTCGGCAGTATAAATGTGACTCAAATTAAGAGTGAATAAAAGAGAAACGTATACACATATCGGTAAAATTGCGATAAAACAAAAAAGGACTTTAAAAAAGCTATTCAACGCTTTTTCGCAATAAAGTCACATCGATTCATGTAGATCAAGAAATTCAGTAAGACGGGGCCCCGCATGCATATCAGCTAATATGGAGTTAAGTGCCACCTTTGTCCGTGCGTAACATGTTGACGGAATTCCATCAAATGTTACAGGGTCCCCTTTGTTTATTCTATCGTATATTCTAGATCCATTTTGCGACTATTTTTAGAGTATTTTGGCATGACTGCACGAACACTTCAGTATTTTTTCCACGATTATTTCAATATCTACTATTTCGAAACCATTTCAGGACTCTTAAGGGATCACTTTGGGCTTGTTTTTAAATTATTTCAAGACCATTTCAAGAACAATTTTGAAAAATTTCATTATTACTTCAGAACTATTTCGGGTATAATTTAGGAACTACTTCTGGATCATTTCGAGACTATTGTGAACTAATTTCGTGGCAGTTACAGCATCAGTGGAATATTATTTTCGAGACTATTTCGGGACCAGTTTTAAAGAATTTCAGGATCACTTCGGGATTATTTCAGGTATTATTTCGTGAATCCTCCAGAGCTATTTTGGTACTGAAATCAGTCACAAGGTGATTCTTAAACTCTCTGCAAATTATTTCGAAACAGTTCGGAATGATTCTAAAGTTTTTCCGAAATGACACTAGGAGTCATCCAGAAACTGTTCCAAATCGTCCCCAAAATAGTCTCGAAATAGTTACGAAAATAATACCGCAGTAATCCTGTAATAGTTTAGATGTTTTCAAAATAGTTTTGAAATGGTTCGGAAACTGTTTAAAATACTGGTAAGGCAATCTCAAAGTAATCCTGAAACTGTCTCGAAATTATTCCGCAAGAATTACATACAAGTGGTTTCAAAGTAATACATAAAATAATCCCGAATTGTTCCTGAAAAAAATAGTCAAAGAATATTCGGTACAATGCTTCCCTTCCTTCAAAGTTTCATAAAAGTCCTTCAATCCTTTACGCATGAACAAAGGTGGCACTCAGCTCCATATTAGTTGATGTGTGGAAGCATGTGCATGTTTTGAATCGATGTGTCCTCATTTCATCTGAAAAAATTATAAGTACCGTTTTTGCTGCTTGTTTTTCTTTTACCGCTCTATTATGGATATGTTTATATGTTTTGTTTTTATACACTCTAAATTTCCTTTTATTGTCGGCCGTTTACTTGCAATCCGATTCGAATAACTATTTTTTAATAAAATCTTCTGAAATTTTAAATAAACTGAAATTTTGAATATTTATTTTTGTATACATTTATGTATATTTAGCGCAAGGTGGGCAAAGTGTTACCACAAGTTTTCTCAACGACCAAACTTAAAATTCTTATCAAAAATATAATTCCGGTCTGCTAGTAAATACGAGAAGTTCTCTAGTACCTATGCTGTTTATAGACCTGATAGCTACCAGGCACGGCGGCTTCAAGGAATATCTACATTAGCGTCGTATAGAGGAGGATCCTTTCTTTCCACACTACCCCTCAGAATTGGAAAGCGCAGAAGGTTTAACTTGCCTCGTTTTCACAGCGAAAGACTCTCTACACAGAGTTTTTGGAGAGGAGCCTTAGGAAGTTCCATGTGAGCAACTTTGTTCTTGCTGTGAGCAAGATGGCCTTTATAGTTATGGCGAAATTGATACATGAAGAAAGGGAACGCAGAGAAATGCGCATACGAAGTATTGGCAACTATATCGCCTCCCCCCCCCCTTCGGGGAACCAACACATGAACAAGATTAGCCTGGTTTCATTGGGCCACCTGAGGGTAGTGCGTCACCTCAAATATAAGAAAACCTGATAGCTGTTCTCACTCCTAAAATGTGGTGTGTTGGCCTCGATCGTATTTCCTCCCGCACTCCGCACTTTCAACATCTGAACACAGGCCCAAAGGTTAGGAGGTTATTTCCGATGTAGACAGCTCTGGTACTAGAACGTTTGGTTTTCACAGCGAAAGACTCTCTGTACGCAGAGTTTTTGGAGAGGAGCCTTAGGAAGTTCAACGAATGTGCGGACAAGTAGATTGTTGGACTGCTGTGAGCAAGATGGCCTTTATAGTTATGGCGAAATTGATACATGACGAAAGGGAACGCAGAGAAATGCGCATACGAAGTATTGGCAACTATATCGCCTCCCCCCCCCCCCTTCGGGGAGCCAACACATGAACAAGTTAAGCCTAGTTTCATTGGGCCACCTGAGGGTAGTGCGTCACCTCAAATATAAGAAAACCTGATAGCTGTTCTCACTCCTAAAATGTGGTGTGTTGGCCTCGATCGTATTTCCTCCGGCACTCCACACTTTCAACATCTGAACACAGGCCCGAAGGTGAGGAGGTTATTTCCGATATAGACAGCTCTGGTACTAGAACGTTTTTGTACTAGCTCGACTGTCGCAAGAACCACTTTATTTCTACCTCTCGAAACTTCGGGTCAATGGATTTAAGTCACCTCTCATGACAGACACACTCAAATGAATTACGCGGGAATATTTTAAGCCACATAGCACGCTGAGTTAGTCATGGACATAGATGAGGAGTTAGATGAACACATTTGGGGCTTATAATTTGCACTACTAATATTAAGAAAAAACGATGGGCGTAGTAGGCTTTATATCAACAGCCCGAAAAGTTTATATGCATCGCATATTTATCTTTTTTCTTTATTGTTAAATACCTGACTGCAAAAGTAAATGGTTTGATTAACGGCTTTGCACTTTCAATAGCAAATTGTTCAATTAATGTCATTTAAGATTGATTTTCATACGTTATACTTATAATAAATTGTTTATTTAAATATATTTGTATTACGTACTTACAACTAAAGTATTTTGCAATCCTCAAATGCTTTCAGCGCCTACATCCGTCCATCTCCGAAGATATTATTTTACTGCCGGTATATAGCACTAAGGCTGATCTTCAATGTCGTTAATTTTATCATTTAATACTGTCATTCTCCTTCGTTAGTTACACACAAGCAATTTGAAAAATATTGATACTTCATAAAAAATCTTTAAGAAACTATGTATTTGCACAATGATTCACTGGAGTAACTGAAAAAACATGAACTGCGCCTTTTCTACAATTATTCACAAGACACAATAATTATTATTTTTTTTTTTTGTATTTATTTAATAACTAATAAGAATATTAAATTTTTTTAAGTAATTCCCATTATGTGAGTATTTTTGCTGCACAAGCACACAGCTTTAATTAGATATTAATTTACACTCGATCGCTAGCAAGATCGAAATCATATATGTACTTTTGTTCTTTCTTAATGCGCTGAGTCAGACACACACAACACACGTTCAACCGGCTGTGCACACTTGTAGCGACTAATTTGTACGTCGTTGATTCGACCAGTTTGCGATGACTTGTGCGGATGTCGTGCATCGCTGAAAAACCGTGCCCCAACAGCCAATATTGCCTATATGCCGCACCTCCCACCCAACACCACCTGACATTGTGGTACTTGAGAGCACATTTGCAAAAACAAAACATTTTACGACTACATCTGAAACATGGAACGCCAAATGTGAGATGAAATGTGAAAATGCTTAGCAAAGATCATCTACGATATATTAAAGTATATATGTATGTATAAGATGAGAATTCTACTTACATATGTACACTTGGATGAACTTGCGCGTCCGCGTATACCAATTTTATACACACATACTTGTATATATATATATATATATATATATATATATATATATATATATACTACTCATAGCGTTTGCTGTCCCTAGGTGAGTGCTCATGTACCTCACATAGCGACAGGAAGTCTTTGGTTCAATGTTCATTGTATACATAAATTTACAAAAAAAATTGCAAATGTTCAAATTTCTGGTATGTCTGATAAATGTTTGAGGCAGTAAAATATGAGAATAGGGTTTGTTGCCAAGTGATCATTATGAAGACCCCTTTGTTGGTGCATGTTGTTCAATAACGATAACTTCAACTTTTTCCAATATGTACAAATACTTATTCGGCCTAAACGTGGCGGTGTTAATATTTTCATCTATGTGCATGACGAAGTTTTTTGATAAAAATATTAATGTCTGAATAATTATATTAATTACATGGTTTGTGATCCCGGAAATCGGTTGAAAAAAATATCTTAGCCTCATTGAAATCTTTTCTTTGAAGATGGTACATTCAAACTAGTGATTTTACAATTGAAACTAGCTATTAGATAAAGCTAAAGATGGTGTATTTTCTTTGACGAAAGTATTAATCCACACATTCCTCCAAAATCAAATATATCCATTTCATTTACTGCTTGAATGTACTGCGCGAAGAAGGTCTGGTGCAGTACGTTAGCCCACAGTGGTCGGTTCCATAGGCCAAAAATAACAAGTAAGGGTGTATAAGTTCGGGTGTAAACGAACATTATATACTCAGCGTGAGCTTCAATTGCACATTTCATTTCAGATAAATTACTTTTCTACATAACACGTGGCACCGCCCGTTAAAAAAATGTTTCCCCATTTCCTCTTACAATAAAACTTGATATGTGAAATATCAAGGATTCAAAACTATTTTTTGATAAGTTATAGCTTATTATTCTAGTCTACGACCCTTTTAAATTTGTTTTATATCTAAGTTGCCGTGGTCTTTAACCGATCTCGTCCATTTTCTTCTAGAAATATTTCCTGCTATAGAAAAAATCTGTGTACCCAATTTTATTACGATCCGTTAATTTTACTTCGAGTTATGGCTCTCGAAATATAGAAAATTGCTTAATCATAAAAGGGCAGTGCCACGCCCATTTTTTAAAATTTGAATTTTTTCCTATTTATGGTTATAAATGCACTTGGGAAATGAAATACCATTGATACAAAGATTTTTGTTTGCAAAGATATAGCTTATTTTATTCGTCCACGACCCTTTTAAAAATCTCTTATACAAAAGTGGGCGTGGTCCTTAAGCAAAGCACGCTGAGTATAAAAAAATCGAAGTGAAAAGTTTGTCACCAAATGTGTCGATAGTATCTCTTATTAGAACAGCCTTTTAAAAGGTATATTTGTTTTTGTTGTATTTGAACTGTACTCTTTAAGAAGAGCTTCAAAATTGAGGTTATGGTATTAGTAGGTTTTTGCAATGTGAGCAAGTTAAAAATAAAATATCATTATTTTGAAATAAGTAGAAATGAATATTGAAGTGAAAGGTATATACTTCATTTTGAAATAATTTTAGTGCTTTTAGCTTTTTGTGTTTTTTTTTTTTTTTGTTACTTAAAATTTCACCAGTGCTTTTATTAGTGTTTAATTGCACAAATACTTCAATTTCAGTTAAAGTTTTAGTTGGGTTCCCCGCCGATCCTCACGTTAAGACTTATATCCTGTTATTAATCAAAGCTTTGAGATTCTAAAGTGTTAATATCAGCTGCAACTTTCTGCCACTAACTATGTTTTGCGACAGTTTTCTGATGGCGTCAACGTGATAAATTATTGTCATATGTGCTCACATGTAACATACGACATTATTTTATCCAGTCGACCATATGCAAATGTAAACTTTTGTGTGTGTTTGTTGTTTTGTTATTGTTATGTATGCAAGATATTTTATTAACTTTAATTTCTTTAATTTATTTAATAATTTGGGAAAAATTTAAACAACGTGACATCAGGACGGACAAGGCGACAGCTGTTTCGATTATACCTTGTAAATCTCTTCAAAGCCTTTTCTCCCGGGAGTGGGAGTCGAACTCGCACTCCTACGATAGTTGAAATGGTTGTAAACGCATTCAGCTACGTCATGCCTGTTGTAAATTTCTTCCCAATTGCCTTCTTTTTGCATATTTTAATCTTTTACACATTGCATACTTCGTATGCAATTATGTGTTAAAGCTATGCTTGGTACGGCGGTTTTCAAAGAAACTTTGGTTTTTGTTGCTGTTTTCGTTCTATTTATAGAACTACAACGAATTAACCAATTTTGTCTGTTTGTATGATTTTAATAATCGGGGATTGCCCATATTGCTTTTTCAAATGTATGAAAACATTTATTTGAAGCAATTTTTTAATTTTATAATTTATTTAATAATTTGGGAAAAATTTGGGAAAATTTAATTTCTTTATTTAAATCTATTAAACATTGCATTTGCGATAGACGCAGCTTACCACCTTTCCCCACACATTTACTTACTTTTTGTATGCATCCGGTGAAAGTGGGTGGTTGTGGGTCGGTATAAAGGTATTACCCGCAACAATTTTATAAAAAAATAATTATCACATATTTGTAAAGCCGTAAGCAAAGTTTCACGTTGATATCTGTACTGGAAGTATTTTTGGCCACCAACTACAAATAAGACGGACCACTGTATAGCCGTTCAATGCACAGAAATGCAAACTGTGAAAAAACGACTCTTGCGTTCAAACGGATGATCGATCTAACCGCAATATATATCGTTTCTCTATTGAAATTTTGCTCAATCTCGATTTATAGTTCGAAAAAAACCTACTAAGATCCCCCTCCTCTCCGCAAACTTTCGAAATGCTCTAAACGTGAGAATTTACATATTTTCTATCATAAAAAAGCTATATACGATATTAAGAAGGCTTATTGCGCGATAAATAGTTGGCGCAATTTGCAGGACCACTTTCTTGTGGATTGGACAAAGAATACTTTGATTCTAGTCATCAAGCGTGCACTCGTCTTTTCAACTCCTAGACGCCTAATTTGAATAGCTTCACAGACAGTCATCATAGTCAGATTGGGAAGCTTTAAAAGTTTCCCTGTATTATTTAGGCACTTTCACGCCATAGGTGATCTTTTTTCGTTTTTTTTTTTAATTATATATCCCGATTGACTAAAAGAATAAGCGAAATCGGTGATGCAAAATCCTATAGTAGTTTCCAGAGGTTTAATTAAGTTGAAATTATATCTACGTATGAGAAGAGTTTAAAAGTAATTTGGCCTTATATTCAAACATCTGTTGTTTATTTGCGAAACTAGACGCTATCTAAGATTTTAATTTTGATTTTGACACTTCATCATTCAGCACCCAAGTCTCCGGGTTTGACATTTTCTAAAGTTGGCGGCCCTATCCCCAACTAGTCCTTTGGATTGAATCATATTGATTATAATCTATCAACCAAGTTTAAATATCACCTACACATTAAAGCTCCTGTTAAAAAAGTGAATACACATATATTTACGAAGTGAGGCTTTTTCCTTCGAAAGAACACTCAAAGCGATAAAGCAAAAGCTTTCCCAAGACAGTTGAACAAGCTACCAGGTGTGCTACTACCCTAAATTAATGTACAGTCGAACTAGTTTGGAAACTGAGACTACGCGGTCATACATAATGAGTTATTATATCATAAGACCGGAAAACAACAGTTTGGACTGAGCATATAACCTTATCATCATTCAACTATAAATCGATCGACTTTCATTCTAAAATATCGTTTAATATATTTACTTAAAAATCGACCGCGAAATTCCAATTCTAAGTAGACTTTTAGTACATCTAAATATCTCGATCCCTGCCCCATCAGCAAAATTCTTTTATTCAAAATCTTACAACTTAATAAAGCGCAAAGTTTCGTTAGAATTTCCATAAAACTCGATTTTTTAATGTTCTTTACTGATAGCACTACTTTGCTAGTAGTACTTCACAACTAATTGAAGTGCGCACTTCGCTTATAGCTTGTTAAAATCAAACTGATTCAATATTCCTCAACCTTCGCTGCTTTTATACTCTCGGTTACCTCGTTCACTTACTTCTCTTAACTTCTAGACTTTTCACGAACAGCCTTCTCGAACAGTTGTATCTCATAGTTGGCTATTTAGCTATATACATATATAAGTGTGAGTAATGCCATCTTCGCTCCTGGCTGATATAACATGATGTGTAATCGTTTCTCTTTCTTCTTTGCTCTTAGCTGCTGACCACATCTATGTGTGGCTACTTGCATTGCTGTTGTTGTGCATTTATTTTCTAGCAGCATAGTTGTGCTAATATATGACACAGTATTCTCCAAGTTCCAATACTCTATCTCTCTGGGAAGTTACTCAAAAATGGATTGCATGATACCACAATTTTGTATGGAAATTGGTGAAAAACTTTGACGGTCTACTTTACCTGTTTATTCCACCATGACGCCTTGCATTTCTCAAAGCAAACATTGCTTCAAGCTTATAATAATTTTTATTTGTTTAAAATTAGAGCAAATTAGCCAAATTTTATATTAAGCGAAAATGTTTTAAAGAAACGAGATGATTGAAAAGAAACAAAAAGAAATCAGAAACAACAACAAACAATTCTGTAACAGACATATATAACAGAATATCCAAATAAACAACAATACAAATGCGCTAACCTAAAATATCTCACTCGTTAAGTATCGGAAACAATTAGGCAGCTGCCTCTGTTGTCAGACCCAGCATGCACAAAATTACAGAAAAAATATTTACAGTGAAATCTCCTTTGGGCGAACACTCACCGTCAGCCAACCTTTCCCCTCCCAAGAGAGGTGTCCACTCAACGGAGTGGATAGCTATTTTACATTTTTTTTTTAATTAGGTAAAAGAATTAGTACTCACAGCCTTCTCTTTTAAATACTATTTTTAATATATACTACTCTAAAACTATTGTAAGTCCGTGCTTTGGATGAGATCTAAGAGTCTGAATAGAGTTGGAAGGGCGCGCCGAAATATACAATACACTATACGAAAATGGAGCTAAAGTACTAGAACTTTTATGGTCTTTGGTATATTGTTCCGACTCAGTAATAACAAAATCGTACAACTTGGCAGAGCTATTGGAACCGGGATGGTCTCTGGTGTATGGTGCGGATCCGGTAATAACAAGACAACCTGGTGGTCATTGGCGCGATATTATCGTCTATCGCAAGGATTAATCACTTGGAATAATAGGAATAGGGAGAACCTTACAATTATTATAGCACCACTGTCTTATTGGCAATGATTGTAACGAAAAGGCTGATGAACTGGAAAAGGATAAACTAGCTGCACATGAGCAACCAAGTAGGGAAAGTTGTTAAACCAAGCGTAGGGTTTCAATGTGTAGAAGATCACCTAAATCCAAATTTTCAGGTCTAGATACCTGTAGTGAGGTGAGCCCTAGGTAATTTTAAGTGTTATCCATGAGGATGTATCTATTTACCAACAAAAGTCATGAATCTTGAGGAGGTTTTACAGTTTGGTCGTCGAATAAGATGCTGATAACGCTAAGCACACATTTAGTTTATGCTATGGGAAGTCTTTAAGCGACCTGCTGAACCTAATCTAACTTAAGGAAATCTTAAAGACTTACTTTTCATTTATATAAATGTGATACTAAGTAGAGACAGGCAATAACACTTCTTAAACCTGAATACATATTGTAACGAATTTTGAGAAATTTCTGACGTCTTTCTGTTAACGTTCGAATCTCTGAACTATCGAATAAATAACTCAACTATTCAGTATAAAAAAAAGGTTCTTTATTTAGAGTACTTTGGTAGTCGTACTTCATAGTTACAATTATCGCTTACTTCACTAAGCGTGTTAAAATCAAACTGATCGATTCTTGCTTGCGCTGTTTTTATACTCTCAGTTAGCATCGTTCACCTATTTCTCCTAACGTCTAGACTTTTCACGAACATGCCTTCTGAAACAATTATATCTCATACTTGGTTAGCTATATACATTTATATATGTTGTTTATGCTTTTTCTAGCTACACATATGCGTGTATATGTATAAGAGAATAACAACTTCTGCTCTTAGCTGATGATAACGTGATCTGTGATTGTTTCTGTTTCTTCTTCGCTCTTACCAGCTGACTACATATGTGAAATAATCTCTTTGCTTCAAGCTGCTGGTTATGTGTGTGAAATATTCTTCGTTGCCTTCTATATATGTAAGTTAATGGCTTACTGTTGTTGTGTTTATTTACTAACAGCATAGTGATGTTAGAAATGCTAATATTCGCTACAATATTTATCTAACGCAAAAATGGGCTTAATAGGTACGATGTTTTTCAAACGTATAAATTGATAAACATTTTTCCTTCTTGTCCGCTCACGAGGAGTTTACGTCCGTTCAAGAGAAGTTTTTGATTGAGTTGTTATGATAACAGGTCTCTCAAAAGTCATTCGCCTAAAACTTGGTGCATTAAAAATCGTCCGTCTAAAGGAGGTGTCCACTTAATCGAGATGTCCGTTAGGAGGGCTTTCTCTGTATACATATTTCACACAGACGGCTAATGAAACAATTAGTCAAATTTTATACATTAAGGCCCACTTGCAGATCGGTAGGTAATTTATTTAGCTCAGAGTAAATTAAAAAAAAAATATGAGTTTAACCCCTCATGTCAAATTTACTCTGAATTAAAAAGAGAACTTGCCGTTCTGCAAGTGGGTCTAAAGCACTTATTTAACTCAATCTTCCATACAAAAGACAGATCCCCAATTATCTTATTTTTGCTTTACTGGATGCCTAATGGAGTCAAAAATCTAATCCGGTTTTTGAAAAACTTCAAAAAAAACTTAACCTTTTATTTTTGCATCATTTGCAGGGAAAGATAAAATAGATTTTAAAGAACATTGGGACACATTTGGTTAAGTGCAGCATCTATAAATGGTTGCGTATGCATTTTACTTTGATTATCTTTGAAGTTAAGGGAGAAACGGCTGATATCAATTCTAACAATTTTTTGTAAAAAGCGAAATATTTTTTGTGGGCTGTTGACAGTTGTTCGTTAATGAAGCAAGTGGCCCTGTGTGAAAAGGAAAAAATATTTATTTTGTTAAGCAAAATTGTGTTTCCATTCAGTTTCTGTGTGAAATTGGTGTTAAACTATTAGTGCTACCAAAGAAAACTATAACAAAATGCCGTTCAAAAATGTATTTTTATATATGTATTAGGTCGGGTTGATTTGTGGGGAGGCAAAAAAATCGCCCATTGCTCTGTGAAAATCATATTCTAGGGATCAAAATAAGAAACTTTGCCGAAGGAACCATACTCTAAAACGAATTCTGATGTCCCCCCCCCTTTGGGTCGTAGTGGCAAATTTTGAAAAATTCCACTTTGAAATGCCTATGTTTTTTCTTTTTGGAGTTTATTTTTCTCTTTACAAATTGATTTAGTCAGAACATATGTAAATGAAAAAAATGAATTTAACTTAGTAATAGAAAAGAAATTAAAAAAAATTATTAGAAATTAGCGTTTTTACAACCCCCTTTTAAAATCAAGGCATCACTGTGATGAATTTGTATGTCGTAAACATAGTTGTGTGGGTTTTTTTATTCAACCGTTTTAAAAAATGAAGTTATCACTGTGACACAATTGCAGATCGTAAAATTGCTTGTGTTGTTTTTTTTTAAGCCACCACAAGACACAGCAGGTAGAATTGAATTTGCCCCTACCCAAAAGTTCGACCCAAAGGGGGGGGGGGGGGGGGGGGGGGACATCAGAATTCGTTTTAGAGGTATGGTTCCTTCGGCAAAGTTTCTTATTTTGATCCCTAGAATACGATTTTCACAGAGCAAATAGCGATTTTTAAATCGACCCGCCCTAATATGTATACAACATATTTAAAGCAAGGCAGGAATAATAAAATTCCTTTAAATTTATTATCTTAAATTTGCATTAATTAAATTTGATAAATATCAGCAGCAAGTTATTATTTATGTAAGTTGTCATTGTGCTTAATATTAAACGTAGATATCTGTTTTAATGAAACTTTGCCGACTTATTTGCGGTTGCGGTTAACAGCGAGGCGTGACTTAGCTTCACTATTTTAACATCTCCACAATGATAAAGTGCATATTGAGTGGGTTGACTCACTGATTACCGATTATTATTATTATTACTTAAGTGTGCCCACCCACTATGAGCTCATAATTATGTGCGCGTGCTTTTGATTAATTGCTTTAATTGAAATAAATACCATGGCTTCTATATTTACATAGGTACGCATATTAGGGTGGGTGTATTGAAAACTATTCAAAATTTTCAGTTGAAACGTTACAATTTAGTTATTTAATGATCGCAAATGACCAAGCTGAAAACCGCTTTCTGAAGTCCTCTTAAAGATATTTAATATACATATGTGAGCCAAAGATCACAACTGTGGCAGAACATATAAAAATTGTTAGAAAATTCGTAGTTTATCCTATTGTACAATTATGCGATTCAATGTCTAGAACTTTACGGAAATATTTATATAATATCCCTTTCAGCGCATTCACACCTTGACAGATATACATACATTCGAGCCTGTGAAGGATTTTGCCTAATTTGGAACCAACATTAACCGCAAAAACAATATCAGCTTAGAAATCAAACGGAGAAAAGCTTTTGCCAACAAGCGCTATTTTGGACTGAGTAGGCAATTGAAAACTAAAGTCCTCTCTCGACGAACGAAAATCACGCTCTACAAGTCGCTCATCATACCTCTCCTAATGTATGGCTCAGAAACATGAACGGTGTTGAGAGATGACATGGCTCTTGCAGTGTGCGAGAGAAAGTTTCTCCAGAAAATTTATGGTATTGTTCGTGATGCCGACGGCGAGTATGGAAGTAGGTGTACTAATGAGCCGTATGAGCTTTATCCAGATATGACGATAGTGCATCGAACAAAACCCCAAAGGCTTTGCTGGCTAGGTCGTGTTATGCGAATGAAGAAAGACGCTCCGATTATAGTCGACACCGCAGTTTGAAAGCAGAGGGAGGGAGAGACCTCCACTGAAATGGGAGAGGCAGGTGGAGGAAGACCTGAACTCCCGTGGTACTCCAATATAGGTGGAGTCACTATTAATATTAGGTACGATGGGGGCCCATTCTGTAATTCGACTCGAAAGCAAATGCGATTCGAAAGCTGTCAACTAAATAAATTTATTTTCAAATCCGACAGAAATTTCTTACGAATCGAGTGGCTTAATAAGACGCATGTAGCGGATAGGTGTGTAATACTGTGCTTCGTTTATTCGGCTAAACCGTGCGTCGTTATAGTTTAAAATTATCTAACCATACATTGATCGTCTTCCACCAAATTTGACGCATTGCGACGACTCGCAGTGACAACGCAGTGTAAGCCCCGTCACATAAGCACTATTTCATATAGATGCGTTTTACTCAATCTTATGCATTATGAGTAGATTGCATGTATTTTTATGGGGAACGGTAGATTGAAAAAGTAGCCAACTTGCTAACTTTTGTTGCAAACAAAGCACAAGAAGAAAAATTTGACATTTGCTTTAGCTAAGGGAACTTTCACACTTTGCAAGTTAAATTATTTTTCCCAACTCTTTCGTAATTAAAAACTGCAATATAACAAATGAATACGACACAGAATACGTTAGCAAGTATTTTTGTTTTATAGGGAGAATATTTGAGCTTTACGAAATTTTGTACGTGGACAAGGCGAGGTTTGGTTAGATTGAACTGGCCGGTCCATGAGGACCTCACATAGACTGATTGAGTCCGTAGTGTTACCAGAAGTTTGTTTTAACGACCAAACTGAAAAACCCTATCAAAAACCAGGATTTATGTTATAAAATAACTACGTCCTCTTGGCAAATACTAGAAGCTTCCTAGGACTTAAGCCTTGCTGCTTCTAGATCTGACAGCTGTATCACTCACAATAGCTGGAGTCTTAGCCTGGCAAGTGCAGGGCACGAGCACAGAACGTGCTTGATCGTTTCCTCCTCCAACCCGCACTGAGCAAGGCGAAATAAACTTCAATTGCCAAGCCTGGAGTTCCTTCATATTTATAAACCCAACATGGCGATGCTACTGGAATGCATAAGCTTGTGTTAAACGCATTTATATGAAAATTTCATTGTGCCGCGGCCTTAAGCCCCAATAATATGAAGATGTATCTACATCACCATCAACATCTACAAGGCCTAAAACAGACAGATTTATGTGCGTAAAATTTATTATTTTAAATTTTTTATACTCAGTTGAGCAGAGCTCACAGATTATATTAACTTTGATTGGATATGGTTGTATAGGTATAAAGGAATCGAGATAGATATAGACTTCCATATATCAAAATCATCAGTATCGAAAAAAAATTCGATTGAAGCCATGTCCGTCCGTCCGTCCATTAACACGATAACTTGAGTAAATTTTGAGGTATCTTGATGAAATTTGGTATGTGGGTTCCTGGGCACTCATCTCAGATCGCTATTTAAAATGAACGATATCGGACTATAACCACGCCCACTTTTTCGATATCGAAAATTTCGAAAAATCGAAAAAGTGCGATAATTCATTACCAAATATGGACAAAGCAATGAAACTTGGTGGGTGAGTTGAACTTATGACGCAGAATAGAAAACTAGTAAAACTTTGGACAATGGGCGTGGCACCACCCACTTTTAAATGAAGGTAATTTAGAAGTTTTGCAAGCTGTAATTTGGCAGTCGTTGAAGATATCATGAAGAAATTTGGCAGGAACGTTACTCTTATTACTATATGAATGTTTAAAAAAAATTAGCAAAATTGGAGAACGACCACGCTCACTTTTTAAAAAAAAATTTTTTTAAAGTCAAATTTTAAAAAAAAGTTAATATCTTTACAGTATATAAGTAAATTATGTCAACATTCGACTCCAGTAATGGTATGGTGCAACAAAATACAAAAATAAAAGAAATTTTCAAAATGGGCGTGGCTCCGCCCTTTTTCATTTAATTTGTCTAGAATAATTTTAATGCCATAAGTCGAACAAAAGTTAACCAATCCTTGTGAAATTTGGTAGAGGCTTAGCTTCTAGGACGATAACTGTTTTCTGTGAAAAAGGGCGAAATCGGTTGAAGCCACGCCCAGTTTTTATACACAGTCGACCGCCTGCCTTTCCGCTCGGCCGTTAACACGATAACTTGAGCACAAATCGATATATCTTTACTAAACTCAGTTCACGTACTTATCTGAACTCACTTTATATTGGTGTAAAAAATGGCCGAAATCTGACACGCCCACTTTTTCGATATCGAAAATTACGAAAAATAAAAAAAATGCCATAATAATATACCAAATACCATACCATAATAATATACCAAATACATGGTAACTGGATTGGTCTATTGACGCAAAATATAACTTTAGAAAAAAAGTTTGTAAAATTGACACCTACCATATTAAGTAGAATAAAATGAAAAAGTTTTGCAGGGCGAAATCAAAAGCCCTTGGAATCTTGGAAGGACAACTGATTGTGGTATTGCATATATAAATAAATTAGCGGTACCCGACAGATGATGTTCTGGGTCACCTTGGTCCACATTTTGTTCGATATCTCGAAAACGCCTTTACATATACAGCAACCACCACTCCCATTTAAAACCCTCATTAATACCTTTAATTTTATACCCATATCGTACAAACACATTATAGAGTCACCCCTGGTCCACGTTTATGTTGATATCCCGAAAAGGCGTCCACGAATAGAACTAAGGCCCATTCCCTTTTAAAATACTTATTAACACCTTTCGTTTGATACCCATGTCGTACAAACAAATTTTAGAGTCAGCCCTGGTCCACTAAATGGCGTCCATCTATAGAACTATGGGCCACTCACTCTTAAAATACTCTTTAATACCTTCCATTTGATTCACATGTCATACAAACACATTCCAGGGTTACCCTAGGTTCATTTTACTACGAGGTGATTTTCACTTATTTTGTCTCCATAGCTCTCAACTGAGTATGTAATGTTCGGTTACACCCGCACTTAGCCTTCTTTACTTGTTTTTTATTATCGGGATGTTGATCTTCTCTTAATAACAGTAGACTGGCTGAGTTTCCGATGATCAGTAAGAATGGAAAAATAATTCGGAATCTCGGGAGACATAATAATGGGATAGCTGTCAGAAAGTTGAGTATTCCATCCAAATTGGGTAGCTCCAACCATTCTCATCAGGCAGCTATCCACCTTCATCAAAAAATATGTATCTAGTAGTTTCATTGGGTACAACTCCGTTGTTTTTTTTTTTTTTTTTGGTGTGCTAGTCAGAGACTATAGCATTTGTTTTTTAACCGAAAAACACGTCCGACTACACTTTTTTTTTTTTTTTTTTTTTGTAATGAACATTGTGGCAGCGCGCTGCCCTCAAGTGGCCAAATGAAGCCAGGCTAATCGTGTACTAAACCGATACTTTTATATTTGTATTTATTCATATAGTTACTTTCACAAATACGACAAGAAATATTTACTTCATTTCTCAATTTGGTGTCCTGAAAATCCGAACCAGTTTTTCATGTGGAATACGCGCACTTTTCAAAATTACTCAAGTACTCAAACACGCAACGGTCTGATGAGGTCAATCTATTTAACGCAATTATTCACACATAAAACAATTATCTCCAAAAAGTGATATAAAATATACCTAAATAGTTTAATTACGGCACAAATTGTACCATTATATATGTATGCGTGCGAATAGGTCAAAGAGTAATTGAATTTAAAATCAAATATTGTGCGTGACCAAAAATGTGATCTACCATTTTGCGGTCAAATTTCAATTGTGTCAGCAACACATTTGTAATTTTATATTAAAATCCACAAATTCGCTATACCGAATGCCCACACATCTACATTCGAACGCCATTAAACAGACCACAAAACGTTGAATGAAAATTTTGTATAAATCACATTATAAACATAATTTCAATTTCGGCCATATATAACGCGAAAGCTGACGGAAAAGTGGGGGCAAATGCATATTATATATATTAGAGGTATAAGCAGTTCGTCGTTGTTCGCACGCCGCCGCCGAATGTTAAAAATATCGGCGCGACGGCGTTCAGTGCTTTACTGTACACATTTAAGACTGTCAAGGCCGGGTTGTTCATGTCGAAAATTAGTCGGATTTGGTTTAAAGAGGTATCAACTATTTAACCCTTTCTAAGCCTTCAAAACTAATTTGAAAAAACAGGCGTTTCCATGCCGGCTTAACACGGATTTTGCATTACTGAATTCACCAACTTGTTAAAACAAAACACTTAAAGAAAAATTATGTAAAATATATTAAATGCTCACTTTGCATAACTTTTCCAAAAACTTCATAAAGAACAATGAATTCGAACAAAATGATCGATCATGTTTTCAAATTGTCCTCAATTTGTTAAAAAATAAAGTTGCCCGAAAATGATGCCGATTTTTAAAAAATTCGTTATCCCGATTGGCTAAAAGAATAAGCTTAATCAGTGATGCAAAATCCTTAAGTAGGTTCCGATACTCCTTTGAACTGATTCTCACCTCATACTTAAGTTGAATATATATGTACGTATGAGAAGGGTTTAAAAAATCACTTTGCCTTATGTTCAAACATCTGTTGTTTATTTGCCAAACTATAAAATAGGGTCTGAAATGTTAATTTTGATTTTCACGCTTCATCATCCAACACATTTACTAAGGTTGGCGGCCCTGTCTCCAACTAGCCCTTTGGGTTGAATCACATTCATTATAACCTATCAACCAAGTTTAAATATCACCTACACGTTATGGCTCCAGTTACAAATGTGAATACGTAGGCGCATATATTTATTTACCAGGTGAGGCGTTTTCCTTCGAAAGAACACTCAAAGCGATGAAGCAAAATGTTGTAATAGAGATTTGTACACGCAGTTTCAGAGTAAGATGGCGACTAACTTTATTCAGTATAATACGAACAGAGGTATATTATTTAACAATACAAAAGCTTTCCCAAGACAGTCGAACAAATGACCGGGTGTGCTACTACACTAAAGTAGTATACATTCGAACTAGTCTGAAAACTAAAGCCACGTGGTCATACATAATGAGCTCTTAGATATAATACAGGAAAACAATAGTTTGGACTGATCATATAACCTTAACTTCTTTCAACTTTAATTCGGTCGGCTTTCATTCTAAAATATTGTTTTGGTTTAACGAAGCCTATTGAAATCAATGTTTCGAACACAAAAGCCAGCAAATTTTGGTCTACATTGTAAAACTCTATTCAGGATACTTGTTAAATTTAAATTACATATGTAGATGCGCGGAGGATTATGCGGTTTTCACAATGAGTTACGCAATGATGTGCTCTTAAACAGCTTATGATTTCGAGGCCAGCGTCCGTGGTCGAATATTTACTCTCTAACGTTGCAAGGTGTTTCTCTGGCGTAGTTTGGCCACGTAGATCGATAAAAACATACGTCGGAAAATCTTCGGAGCACACCTTGAGCTTCGAGGAAAGTGAGATCGACGGAGGTATGAGTTTGAAGTCGCAGTCCTATGGCTTCTGTGCTGGCATATGGTGTGAAGGCCAGTAGGCTTCGTAGCGACTGGTGGTGGGGATGGCTACTGTCCGCACATCATGGTCGCCTTTGTGCGTGATGATTTTAAAAAATCATGCCGACGACGAGTATTAGGAGTTATATCAGAACATCTCGTTCGATGAAACTACGCTTTGCACGAGATATACAGACAAAAGTGTGACCATTGCAGGTATTTTTGTTTTTTTTTTTCAGCAGGCGAAGCAGTACCAGTTCTCAAGACCGGGGTTAGGTTCGATTCCTCCGTGAGGTAAGTGACCGACGGAGAGATCCTCCGCAAGGCGCTACTACAGAAATTATTTCAACGATCCGAAGAACCCCCGGGCCTTTCCGAAATGCCCAAAACCTTGCTTTTCTTAAATACATATAAACAAAACTTTTCCTAATTATTATTTTTTAAATACAAAAATAAAATTTTTAAAGTAAGAACGCGCTCACCGCCGCCGCCATTACCTAATAGAGCCTACGCCGCCGCCGCCGATAAAGTGATCGGCGTAAACCTCTTATACGTATATACCCTTAATAAAAAATATTAAATTTTATGAAGTTGTCGCTTGAGGTTCATGGAATAAACATAAATATGTTAGCAAACAAATATGAGTACAATTTATACAAATACAAACATTTTATTGAGTAGCAACAGCGTAAATAAATCGTTTTTGACATACATAGTAAACTTTCCAAAATTACACAACAACAAGCAAGTGCAAATATGCGCTTAGACTAAAGTAAATTCGCATGTTAGAATATTATTATTTTTTAATAAATAAGAATATATTTATATATTGAAATTCATGAACACAAAATTGGTGCGAATGTTTTTGAATGTTGACCGCAGTGAAAAGCAGCGGCAAGCAAACAGCAAAAATGGAATACTGACCAACAAAACAACAACAAATCAAGCTTAGAAGTTATAACGTTTGTGGTGAAAGCGCAGTTTGGGAGAGAGGGGGTGGGGTGCAAGCCATAGAACAAAAATATGTTAACATTTAATGGCTTAATTCAAATGCAGGAACAGCGACATTTTGCTTAAATAAAAGTTCTACACGTACACGCCGAATAATTTGAATTGAAATTGAAAATAACGAACGATGTACATACAATTTGCTGCACGGTGGCCTTAAGTGAAGCAAATTTTTGTTAATTAAAAATTGTTTCTGTTAAAAGCTTTTGGCAAAGCATAAATAAGACCTTGGATTTTTTGAATTGAGCCCATTAAATTCCAAACGTATTTGTCAACATTGGTAATATTATTTTCATTTGATAATAATTGTATGTATTGGTATAGAGGAATTGACATAGGTATTGACTTCGTTATATATAAATATTTTGTATAAGCCGTGCCAATCCGACCACCTAATAACTGGAGTAAAAACTGCGATATCTTTACAACATTTATTATGCTGACGTATCTATACCCTATTATAATAATAATGCAATAAATCGAACACGAAAGATGTGACCCCCTAACGTGCGCTTGCTTTAATATGTTGCAGTTCCGCCCTTACTTGTTTTTATACCTTTCATGAACATGAAATGGTATATTAACTTTGGTCCAATGTTTGTAACGTTGAGAAATATAGAAGATAGACTCACCATTAAGTATACCGAATTGATTAGGGCGACCAACTGAGTTGATATAGCCATGTCCGTCTGTCCTTCCGTCCGTCTGTCTGTTTGAACGCAAACTAGTCACCCAAATTTTGAGATATCTCAATGAAATTTGGCACAAGGATGTATTTTTCTAATATATTAGACATTTGTCGGATCCGGTAGGATCGGACCACTAAAAGATATAACTCCCATACAACCGATCGTTCAGATAAGACGATTTTGGTCATTCCTGCCGCAACTTAGAAAGTATAAACATGAAACTCGGTGATATATATTCTAATATATAATAGAAGATTTCCTGAAAAAATCATTTCGATCGGAGCTATATATAATATATATCCCATACAACCGATCGTTCAGATAAGGTGGTTTTTTGCCACTTTTTTTTATATTTTTCTTAAAAATCGTTTAGGTATGTACATCTGTTCACTATATATTTCTTATCTTATACATCCGATTATTTGGAGATTACGAACGGGATAAGATTATTGTTCAGCACCATTCATGAAAGGTATGAAGTCCTCGGCACAGCCGAAGACAGTCCCGTCCTTACTTGTTTTTTTTTTTTTTTAATTTTTCTATAATTGAAGAATTATTAATTAATTTTAAATAGAATATAGACATTTTTCACACACCTACCATAGCTGCGCCGGTAAATCCATTTCAATGGTTGCCAAGCCTAAATTTCTGTTAATATTTCAGACGAGAGACTCCTAAAATTAGGAGGTGGTTTTTTTTTCCAATTGTTCTCCGCCTTTTTTAAGAGCTTTAGAAAACAATGTTTAACAAACAAATAATCCATAGCACGAACTAGTGTGCGGCTTTCTCAAAACATGTGTAGCTATGTACATATATTTTTTGGGTACACATTTTCTCAAACAAGCCGAAATATATGTTTTTATGTGAATAACATGTACAAAGAACCGCATTTTAAAATTAAGTTATAAATAACATTGTGTCATTGAAATATACATTTATATATATGTACTTATTTAAAAAACATATAGATGAACATTTCCATAGATATGTAATGTCACCGCATGCTGTTCGACACGTGTTACTGCAGCATTGCGCCAGTGTCTATGACACCTGCCATCCGAACATTTGCATCGCAACAACACAGTCAACCGACTGTTGCTGTTAGCAGGGTTGTGCACCTTTGTACTATCACTAATTTACAATCACTAAAAACTGAGTACTACTACCTTTTTTATTAGTATTTGGATTGTTTTGTGAACAGTTTATAAAGTTTGAACAAGCGGTTTGGAGTCCACGTATTTGAGTATCACACCGAAGCTCATAGTTTCAAATCACGAAAAAGGCAACATCAAATTTTTTATTAATATTATAAATGTGAATGTTTGAATCATGGCCTAACTATATGGTTGGCTCATCTGTACAGCACCAACATACATTTGTTCAAATTGTCAAAATCTGCGTGTTGGTGTTAGGCGAATGAAGTGGAATGAAAGCATAAAACTTAGCAGTTTTTGTGTGTTGTAAGAAAATGTTGTCAATGTGTTGGTTTCATTTTAAGGTTGCCATATCCTTTTGACAATCCCTACTCGAGTAAAATGAAAAAAATAAAACGAGCTGATGAGATCAGCCATGGTTTGAATGTTTGGATATTCAGACATTTGTCTTTGTGATTCAATCATGATAGAACGGGGAACCGATTGAAATGAAATGGCGTGCAGATAGTCAAGAGTTTGGAAGATGCTACTTGTTACTTATTTTTTGCAAAAGGGGTGGACCAAGACTCTGATAATAGTTACATAGTTACTTTTGAATATTTTTATATCGTTTTGTGACTCAACTACGCCATAAGGATTGAACAGATTTGGATGAAATTGGACACAGAGATAGAAGATGAGGGATGTATGGGCTACATGTTTTTGAAAAAGACCCCTCTTAAATCTCTTGGGAAAAGTAAAATCTTACTTGCTTACTAAATTGACGCTTAACCGTCACGCCAGTCGCTCCTTCGCTTTGCTAACTGGCGCCAATCGCAAGATAATTTAAATCATTTTCCACCGCAGCTGATTTAGAGCCGCCCTCTTCCTCTGCTTCTATAAGCGGGTTCCGCTTAGAATACTTTCTTAGCCGAAGCATCATCTTTTATTCGCATAACATGGCCTAGCCAACGTAGCCGATGAGGTTTAATTCACTGGACTATATATATGTATGCGTAAAGTTCATGCAGCTCATCACTATATCTTCTTCGATATTCGCCAGTGTAATAATTCTTTAAATATAGAGTACATGAAAGTAAAGACAGAGCAATAACATCACCATCCTTAATCGGCGCTTAACCGCCTAAACGGTATTAGACGTTTCGTAACAAGTCTAGCCAGGCCCTCTCAACTCAGTGGGGATCTCTCCCTTTCACAGCTCCCAAACTGCGGTTTTGGATGACCAACTTTATTAACCAGAACATCAATGTCCATTTGCAGAACATGGAAAAGCCAGCGAGGCTTTTGGGATTTTATTTGCTGCGCTATTTTCATACCTGCGTAAAGCTCATACAACTCGTCACCATACCTCACTTAGGCACTCGTGGACAGAAAAATAAATCTTTCGGACATCTTATCTCTCGAATACGCCAAGAGCCATCTCTTCTTCTCGATCATTCCGAGCCATACATTGTGTAGGGAGAACTTTACTTTTCAATTGCCTAAGTAGTATTCAATGACAAGAGTTATTCACCTTTTGATTTCCAAGCTGACATTATTTTCGCTGTTAATGCTCTTTCCCAGATAGACGGATATTACTTCTTTATTATTCTTAGCCATCATTACTTTATGTATATTGATTTTTTTGTATTGAGTCTACGGGCTTTATAGAAGATTAACAATATCCGGAAAGTTTGGATATACTCCCCCCACTTCCCTCCTCACGTAAATTATTTTTAAATTAATTTGGCTCTACCTGTGTTTGTCCTATAGCAATAATATTTGGTATCTCTGTCAACAACAGTGCGCAGTGGAGCTCAGTTCCGCGCAGAAATTTCACCACTAAAGTATCATGGAAAGTATTCACTGAGGGTTTTCATTATTCGTAGAGATGCCCAACTCTGGCATTTGTATACATGTACATTGCCAACCTTTCAAGTTTGTGTCAAAAATTTGTGTATATTTTAGTCAGTGGGACAAAAGCGGCGTGGTTTCATTTAGTTCAGTTTTTAGTATAGACTCTCATCTTGAATAATTGTCGAAGGAATCACGTTGGGAGTCGCAGTGCCGCAACTCGCATTGGTGTTATCTGTTAATCACCAATCAACGACAGATGATATGGAAGCAAAAAAGAGTAGTGTATTTGCGTATTGTTTTTTTGTTATATAAAATTTTAGCTGGCTATTTACAAGGCGATAGTTTAGTAAATTATTTCGTTTGAATTAACAATAGATGCTGTCAATGACGGAGATAGAGGGAAAGCGGGGGAACTTGTCAGTTTCAAATCATCTGATGCTCAGTGTATGTATGTATATATGATTTACGATACCATAACTGCATATTTCGCTTTATTTAAATATCAATATAAATTTAATAAAAAAAACAAGTAAGGAAGGTTAAGTTCGGGTGTAACCGAACATTACATAGTTGAGAGCTATTGTGACAACATAATGGAAAATAACCATGTAGGAAAATGAACCGATGGTAACCCTGGAATTTGTTTGTATGACATGTGTATCAAATGAAAGGAATTAAAGAGTATTTTATGAGGGAGTGGGCCATAGTTCTGTAGGTGGACGCCATTTAGGGATATCGCCATAAAGGTGGATCAGGGTCGACTCTAGAATTTGTTTGTACGAAATGGGTATCAAATGAAAGGTGTTAATGAGTATTTGAAAAGGGAGTGGGCCTTAGTTCTACAGGAGGACACCTTTTCGAGATATCGCCATAAAGGTGGACCAGGGTTGTGTTTGTACGATATGGGTATCAAATTAAAGGTATTAATGAGGGATTTAAAAGGGAGTGGTGGTAGTTGTATATGTGAAGGCGTTTTCCAGATATCGACCAAAGTGTGGACCAGGGTGACCCAGAACATCATCTGTTGGATACCGCTAATTTATTTATATATGTAATACCACGAACAGTATTTTTGCCCAAAATTTCAAGGGTTTTTTATTTCGCCCTGCAGAACTTTTTCATTTTCTTCTACTTAATATGGTAGGTGTCCATCCACTTTACAAAGTTTTTTTCTAAAGTTATAAACCAATCCAATTACCATGTTTCATCCCTTTTTTCATATTTGGTATGGAATTATGGCACTTTTTTTTTTTTTCATTTTTCGTAATTTTCGATATCGAAAAAGTGGGCGTGGTCATATTTGGATTTCGGCCATTTTTTACACCAATACAAAGTGAACTCAGATAAATACGTGAGCTGAGTTTAGTAAATATATATCGATTTTTGCTCAAATTATCGTGTTAACGGCCGAGCGGAAGGACAAACGGTCGGCTGTGTATAAAAACTGGGAGTGGCTTCAACCGAATTCGCCCTTTTTCACAGAAAACAGTTATCGTCCTAGGGTCTAAGCCCCTACCAAATTTCACAAGGATTGGTAAATTTTTGTTCGACTTATGGCACTAAAAGTATCCTAGACAAATTAAATGAAAAAGGGCGGAGCCACGCCCATTTTGAAATTTTCTTTTATTTTTGTATTTTGTTGCACCATATCATTACTGGAGTTGAATGTTTACATAATTTACTTATAACTGTAAAGATATTAAATTTTTTGTTAAAATTTTATTTAAATAAATTTTTTTTAAAAGTGGGCGTGGTCGTTCTTCTATTTTACTAGTTTTTATTAAGCATACATATAGTAATAGGAGTAACGTTCCTGCCAAATTTCATCATGATGTCTTCAACGACTGCCAAATTACAGCTTGCAAAATTTTAAATTACCTTCTTTTAAAAGTGGGCGGTGCCACGCCCATTGTCCAAAATTTTACCAATTTTCTATTCTGCGCCATAGGTTCAACTCACCTACCAAGTTTCATCGCTTTATACGTCTTTGGTAATGAATTATCGCACTTTTTCGGTTTTTCGAAATTTTCGATATCGAAAAAGTGGGCATGGTTATAATCCGATATCGTTCATTTTAAATAGCGACCTGAGATGAGTGCTCAGGAACCTACATACCAAGCTTCATCAAGATACCTCAAAATTTACTCAAGTTATCGTGTTAACGGACGGACGGACGGACGGACATGGCTCAATCAAATTTTTTTTCGATCCTGATGATTTTGATATATGGAAGTCTATATCTATCTCGATTCCTTTATACCTGTACAACCAACCGTTATCCAATCAAAGTTAATATACTCTGTGAGCTCTGCTCAACTGCGTATAATAAATGAATATATGGCACGATAACCTCCGAAGAGATTTTAGGCCGAGCTTCTCTTCCAATTTGCGTCGTGGCCCTTTTAATTTTTCATACGAATTGGCAGGATGGGACTGCTTGTTTTTATGCCGACTCCGAACAGCATCTGCAAGGCAGATGAGTTTTCACTGAGAAGCTTTTCATAGCAGACGTACACTCGGAGTGCTTGCCAAACACTGTCGCCCCCGCTTAGAAAAATGTTCTTTTAATTGAAAATACTTGTTTCTAAAATTTTTATGTTGCTGTGGGGCGTGAACCCAGGATCTTTGGTGTAATACACTGAGCACACTGCCATCACACCACGTCTAAGATTAAATAACGATTTTCCATATACCCAAATTCCATCTATGTAGTTCTCCACCAAAAAGTATTTGTATTAGTTGTATACCATTGCTAAACAACTTATATTGTTGCACGACATTTTAGGCTAAAATTAAATTCAATGGGTTTATCTACAAAATTGTATAGCGTCGGCTTGTATTCAATACAGTCTATAAGCAAAATTTCAGTTTTTCAGGACAGCAAAAAACTGTTTTAATAGCTACATGTATGTAAGTTGCTTATAATATGAAGAGCCCCAATGTATGATGAAAAATCCCATTGAGTATTCAAATTAGTTTTTTTTAAACTTAGCTTAACGGAGTTTAAATTCAGGTATAGCTTTTCTTGCTTCCTTTTTATTAGTTTCGTCACATGTTTTCCACCAATTTCCATACGAAATTGAAGACTCTTGCAATCCCTTTTTGAGTTACTTCCCGGAGAGCTAGAGTCCTGAATCTTGGAACACACATCGGTACTTGATGGCCATTTATCATTATTATTATTATCAAGCCTGGAAGCACTGCGACGTTTGTGTAAACTTATTGTGTATGACCTTTCAGCCTAATTTTGTATGTGGAGGCTTTTGATGTATCTAAGTACTTCCTCAGGCTTTATACTCCATACCACATAGGGATTAAGAGTTACACCACCTAGGGTGGAGAGCCTCTGCCTTGTCAGAGCGAAGCATGCGACCTTTGTGTAAACTTATTGTGTATGACCTTTCAGCCTAATTTGGTATGTGGAGGCTTTTGATGTATCTAAGTACTTCCTCAGGCTTTTTACTCCATATCACATAGGGATTAAGAGTCACACCACCCAGGGTGGAGAGCCTCTGCCTTGTCAGAGCGAAGCATGCGACCTTTGTGTAAACTTATTGTGTATGACCTTTCAGCCTAATTTTGTATGTGGAGGCTTTTGATGTATCTAAGTACTTCCTCAGGCTTTTTACTCCATATCACATAGGGATTAAGAGTTACACCACCTAGGGTGGAGAGCCTCTGCCTTGTCAGAGCGAAGCATGCGACCTTTGTGTAAACTTATTGTGTATGACCTTTCAGCCTAATTTGGTATGTGGAGGCTTTTGATGTATCTAAGTACTTCCTCAGGCTTTTTACTCCATATCACATAGGGATTAAGAGTCACACCACCCAGGGTGGAGAGCCTCTGCCTTGTCAGAGCGAAGCATGCGACCTTTGTGTAAACTTATTGTGTATGACCTTTCAGCCTAATTTGGTATGTGGAGGCTTTTGATGTATCTAAGTACTTCCTCAGGCTTTTTACTCCATATCACATAGGGATTAAGAGTCACACCACCCAGGGTGGAGAGCCTCTGCCTTGTCAGAGCGAAGCATGCGACCTTTGTGTAAACTTATTGTGTATGACCTTTCAGCCTAATTTTGTATGTGGAGGCTTTTGATGTATCTAAGTACTTCCTCAGGCTTTTTACTCCATATCACATAGGGATTAAGAGTCACACCACCGAGGGTGGAGAGCCTCTGCCTTGTCAGAGCGAAACATGCGACCTTTGTATAGACTTATTTTGCATGACCTTTCAGCCTAATTTTGTATGTTGAGGCTTTTGATGTGTCTAAGTACTTCTTCAGGCTTTTTACTTCATATCACATAGGGATTAAGAGTCACACCACCTGGATGAGAGAGCCTCTGCCTTGTCAGATCGACGCATTCGCAGAGAATGTGAACCGTCGTTTCCTCCTCCAGCTCACAGAAACGACAAATTTTGGTATCGGAGAGATTTGACTTTCTTAGGTGATATCGTAGGCCAAAGTAGTACACAGTGATAGTACGTATGTCCTCCTTGTTTACATTAATAAGTTTGGCTGCTACCTCTGACTCCACAAAAGGGCTCTGGACCATAGAACGCTGCTGTAGCACCCTGCTTTGCTAGGTAATCTGTTTTTTTATTAGTTTCATGTCCCTGATGGCCGGGAACCCATCCTAACAAAACCTTGTTTTCGGCTCCCAGGTCATTAAGGATTTCAACCATTTATCGGTGACCACTTGTCGCGATGGAAAAAATATTTGCTAGATGGTCCAGGGATCGTAAAAATTCTACAAAGCGTTTGAACTTGGAAATTTTGCTTTCGAGTTTTAGGGAACCGATAATTCAGAGATCTGAAACTTTGAACGGAGATTTGGGCTCTATGGGTTATAAAATTTAGGATAATAGAGATATTTAAAAAGTCCACCTACAAAATGTAAAATCTAACGACCGCTGTTGGAATAACTTCCGTAGAGATAGATTCTTGAAACTAAAAACATACTTCAGAACCCGATGGCAATGCAATGTGAGGAACAAAATTGTTTACTGGGTGCTCCAGGGATCGTGAAAATGCACAAAAAATCTGAGCTTGGGAATTTTGCTTTCGAGTTTTAAGGAACTTTCCTATAACCCAGAGACTTGATGCTTTAAAGAAACTGTCGGCTCTATTATTTAAAATATTAAGAATAAAAGAGTTTTCTATATGAGACAGGCATCGAGTTATTCAGAGATATTTAGAAAGTTAATTCACAATATATGGCATTTCCCGACCGCTATTTGAGTTACTTCCCCTGGAGCTAGATTATTGAAACTGAGAACATATTTCAGAATTTCATGACAGTGCAACATGAGGAACACAATTTTCGCTAGTTGGTCCAGTTATCGTGAGATCGCAAAAATCATTCTAAATTGGTGATTTTATTGACGAGTTTTAATAAAGTTCCCAATAACACAGAGAGCTGAAACTTTGAACGAAACTTCGGCCTTTATAAGTTTGAAATACTAAATATAAAAGAGATTTCTAAATAGGACAGGGATCGAGTTATTTAGAGGTATTATAAAGTCACTTTAGAATTCTGGAATATTGCGATTTTTTAAGTAACAACTCACTGAGCTACAAATATGAAACCTTACACATACATCGTTTAGGCCATCTTGACAATGCAACAAAAGGAGAAGATAAAAATATTGTAACGAATTTACTTGCAAATCCTCTTATTTGCGCTTTTTGCTACGTTCGTATCACTAAACTGTTGAATAAATAACTCCAGTATTGAATAATGGAAAAATGGCCTTTATTAAAGTACTTCATAATAACACTTATACTTTGCAACTAGCTGGCTTAATAACCAAACTGATAGCTTAAATGAACTGACTTTCAAAATAATACTGCTAGGGCTCGCTAGATAGCGTCTTAATCAATAACTGCTTGATAGCTCAAATCAAACTGAATTCCAGCGCCTCTACATTTGCTGCCTTTTATACTCTCTGATTTCAACGTTCGCATCTTCTAGGCGCTTCCAGAATCTACTAGTCCAGCAGCTCTCAAACTTCTCAGCTGTAACTACAACTGCACGATTTTATAGCTTCTCTCATTGCATACTTTCAGGAGTATCTCAGATATATGCATGTGTTTGTGCATTGATTCTCCGCTGCTCGTATACGTACATGGTACATATATGTAGGCGCAATTATTGTTTCGTTTATGTAGATACATAATGATTGAATTATTGATGTGAATTCGCGTCACTGCTTAGCATCGGCTTAGAGATAGCAGCACCCCTTAGTTTTGTTAATATTCGTAACAATATGATAAAAAATGTTGAAGTACTTTCTTTATATCAATGGTCCAAAAGAAACGAAAAATGTCTCTTTAAACAAAGACGTAATCTCGTTGAACTTCGATATTCAAATTTTAACATAACCTCTAACAAATGTGAGATTAAAGAAAATGTTGTTGATAACAGTACTTCATGATTGATGCGCTATCAAAACGTGTTTCCGAAATTATACTTTAAGAAAGTCCAGATAAGGCAGCAGGGCGAAAGCCAAAGTTCTTGAGGTGCGCGTAGGCACTTAATAAACACATTTACTAATTTCATGATTATCGCAAAAACATTGGGTCGTGTGGCGAAACATTTGTAATTTGTTCAATGTCTGGAAACATGGGGGTAGATTAAGTAAGTGTGAGTTTTAAAATGTACACCTTTTTATACCTTTCATGAAAATGAAATGGTATATTAATTTCGTCACGAAACCGAAAATTGTAAGTCCTTAAAGGAAAATAGATAGACCCACCATTAAGTATACCGAAATAATCAGGTTGAAGAGCTGAGTTGATTTAGCCATGTCCGTCTGTCCGTCTGTCTGTTTGTAAGCAAACTAGTCCCTCAATTTTTGAGATATCTTGATAAAATTTGGTGAGCGGGTGTATTTGGGTGTCCGATTAGACATTTGTCGGAACCGACTGGATCGGACCACTATAGCATATATCCTCCATACAACCGATTTTTCAGAAAAAGAGGATTTTTGTAATATCTTACCCAATTTAACAGATTGAAGCTTCAAATTGCACCATATACTTTCGTATATTGCACATATTGTTGCCTGAAAAAATTGATGAGATCGGTTGTATATATAGTATATATCCCCCACAACCGATTGTTCAGATAAGGAACTTTTCGTAATTACTGCCCCATTTTAAAAGCTAGAGGCTTCAAATTTCAACGAATGCTTAGGTATATAGCATATATTGTTGTTTGAAAAAATCATAAAGATCGGTGGTATATATAGTATATATATGGTGGTATATATGGTATATATATATAGTATATATATATATATTTTTGGCAAATTTTAGCCCCATTTTAACAGCTAGAAGGTTCAAATTTCACCGAATACTTACGTATATAGCATATATTGTTGTCTGAAAAAATCATAGAGATCGGTTGTATATATAGTATATATCTCATACAACCGATTGTTCAGATAAGAAACTTTTCGCAATTTCTACCCCATTTTAACAGCTATAAGCTTCAAATTTCACCGATTGCTTACGTATATAGCATATATTGTTGTCTGAAAAAATCATAGAGATCGGTTGTATATATAGTATATATCTCATACAACCGATTGTTCAGATAAGAAACTTTTCGCAATTTCTACTCCATTTTAACAGCTAGAAGCTTCAAATTTCACCAAATGCTTACGGATATAGCATATATTGTTGTCTGAAAAAATCATAGAGATCGGTTGTATATATAGTATATATCTCATACAACCGATTGTTCAGATAAGAAACTTTTCGCAATTTCTACTCCATTTTAACAGCTAGAAGCTTCAAATTTCACCGATTGCTTACGTATATAGCATATATTGTTGTCTGAAAAAATCATAGAGATCGGTGGTATATATAGTATATATCTCATACAACCGATTGTTCAGATAAGAACCTTTGCGCAATTTCTGCCCCGTTTTAACAGCTAGAAGCTTCAAATTTCACAAAATGCTTACGGATATAGCATATATTGTTGTCTGAAAAAATCATAGAGATCGGTGGTATATATATTATACACTTCATACAAACTGTCATTTTTGCCCCTTTTTTACGGCTAGAAGCTTCAAAATTCATCAAATTTCATCAAATAGTTACGTTTACGTCATATATTTTTGAAATACGTGATTCGTAGTCATAGTTTTTACATGCAGACCACAAAAAACGTGAAGCTTTGCATCCTCACACTGATTACCTACCTATTTTTTATTTTATATTTATCTTAAAAATCGTTTAGATATGTTCAAATTTCACTAAATGCTTACGTGTATAGCATATATTGTTGTCTGAAAAAATCATTGAGATCGATGGTATATATAGTATATATCCCATACAACCGATTGTTTAGATAAGAAAATTTGCGCAATTTCTTCCCCATTTTAACAGCTAGAAGCTTCAAATTTCACCAAATGCTTACGTGTATAGCATATATTGTTGTCTGAAAAAATCATTGAGATCGATGGTATATATAGTATATATCTCATACAACCGATTGTTCAGTTAAGAAACTTTGCCCCTTTTTAACAGCTAGACGCTTCAAATTTCACCATATGCTTACGTATATAGCATATATTGTTGTCTGAAAAAATCATAGAGATCGGTGGTATATATATTATATACAACATATAAACTCTAATTTTTGCTCCCTTTTTACGGCTAGAAGCTTCAAAATTCATCAAATAGTTACGTTTACGTCATATATTGTTGAAATACGTGATTCGCACTCATAGTTTTTACCCGCAGACCACAAAAAACCAGAAACTTTGCATCCTCACACAAAGTACCTACCTGTTTTTTATTTTATATTTATCTTAAAAATCGTTAAGGTGTGCAGATCTGTTCACTATATATTTCTTATCTTATACATCCGATTATTCGGAGATTACGAACGGGATAAGATTATTGTTCAGCGCCATTCATGAAAGGTATGAAGTCTTCGGCATAGCCGAAGACAGTCCCGTTCTTACTTGTTTGATATAATTTTGAATGAAAGAAAAATGTATGTATGTACATAAGGTCTGGGTTTCTTCAACCTGCTGCAGCTGTATGGAGGATGATGAGATGGAATCATCGAGTCACTTTATGCTTGATGCCCCAGCTTTCGTCAGAACTAGGAATATATTCAAGGAATATATTAATAAATAGGCGAAAGTGTTTCGGCCGATCGCAACTCACTTGGATCTCCGGATGTTTTATACAAACTTGAAATCGGTCTGATTAGAAACTATATCGTTGCTAGGCGTCAATTTTATATATATAGCTTTAGCAACGTCGCCATTATTTTATGTGTTATCACAACATACCTTCATGCTGTCAAGTGAGCGTTCCCTACCAGAGCAGCTACCACGTCACCTAACCCAAGTATTAAAGCTGACATAATTTCATACATGAAAGGTGAATCAGCGATCATTTTACCATCTAAAACTTATTTTCGTTAAAATTGCTGTTTGAGGGCATTGAATAAAAGCCGACGATATGCAAAATTAAATGTAAAATATCTACGATTTTCAGAACACGCATGCAAATGCATTATACTATAATTCACTTTTGCAATCAATTGCCCTCTTTTGCCTGGAGACTAATTTTGGTAACAAAGCCAACAGCGCGAGATTAGTTATTATTGCCGACAGCTCATTTTGTTGTTGAAAAGTTCCAGCCTGCAAGTAGAGACAAATACAATACATACAATGCGCCATCAATGATTAACATTTACAAATACGAGAATATTCATGTATACATATTAAGCTGGGTTGATTTATTAACCTATATCGCGCCATCGATTTTTCGAAAGGTTTTGGGCTCAGGAAAAAAAGTTCCTCTAAGCATACTCAAAAAAATAATTTTCGGGCCTGCATAATTTGAGTTTTTTGACTTTTTATACTCAGTTGAGCAGAGTTCACAGAGTATATTAACTTTGATTGGATAACGGTTGGCTGTACAGGTATAAAGGAATCGAGATAGATATAGACTTCCATATATCAAAATCATCAATATCGAAAAAAAATTTGATTGAGCCATGTCCGTCCGTCCGTCTGTCCGTTAACACGATAACTTGAGTAAATTTTGAAGTACTTGATGAAATTTGGTATGTAGATTCCTGGGCACTCATCTCAGATCGCTATTTAAAATGAACGATATCGGACTTTAACCACGTCCACTTTTTCGATATCGAAAATTTCGAAAAACCGAAAAAATGCGATAATTCATTGCCAAAGACGGATAAAGCGATGAAACTTGGTAGATAGGTTGACCATATGATGCGGAATGGAAAATTAGTAAGATTTTGTGCAATGGGCGTGGCACCGCCCACTTTTAAAACAAGGTAATTTAAAAGTTGTGCAAGCTGTAATTTGGCAGCCGTTGAAGATATCATGATGAAATTTGGCAGGAACGTTACTACTATTACTATATATGTGCTAGGTAAAAATTAGCAAAATCGGATGAAGAACACGCCCAATTTAAAAAAAAAATTTTTTAAAAGTCAAATTTTAACAAAAAATTTAATATCTTTACTGTGTATAAGTAAATTAAGTCAACATTCAACCCCAGTAATGATATTATGCAATAAAATACAAAAATAAAAGAAAATTTCAAAATGGGCGTGGCTCCGCCCATTTTCATTTAGTTTTCCTAGAATACTTTTAATGCCATAAGTCGAACAAAAATTTACCAATCCTTCTTAAATTTGGTAGGTGCATAGATTCTATGACGGTAACTGTTTTCTGTGAAAATGGGCAAAATCGGTTGAAGCCACGCCCAGTTTGTATACACAGTCGACCGTCTGTCCTTCCGCTCGGCCGTTAACACGATACCTTGAGCAAAAATCGATATATCTTTACTAAATTTAGTCCACGTACTTATCTAAACTCACTTTATCTTGGTATAAAAAATGTCCGAAATCCGACTATAACCACGCCCACTTTTTCGATATCGAAAATTACGAAAAATGAAAAAATGTTATAATTCTATACCAAATACTAAAAAAGGGATGAAACATGGTAATTTGATTGGTTTATTGACGCAAAATATAACTTTAGAAAAAACTTTTTAAAATGGGTGTGACACCTATCATATTAAGTAGAAGAAAATGAAAAGTTTTACAGAGTGAAATCAACAGCCGTTGGAATATTGGCAGGAATACTGTTCGTGGTATGACATATATAAATAAATTAGCAGTACCCGACAGATGATGTTCTGGATCACCCTGGTCCACATTTTGGTCGATATCGCGAAAACGGGTTCACATATATATCTAAGGGCTACTCGCCTTTAAAACCCTCATTAATACCTTTAATTTGATACCCATATCGTATAAACAAATTCTAGAGTCACCCCAGGTCCACTTTTATGGCGATACCTCGAAAAGGCGTCCACCTATAGAACTAAGGGCCACTCCCTTTTAAAACCCTCATTAATACCTTTAATTTGATACCCATATCGTACAAACAAATTCTAGAGTCAACCCTGGCCCACCTTTATGGCGATACCTCGAAAAGGCGTCCACCTATAGAACTAAGGATTACACCCATTTAAAATACTCACTTCCACCTTTCATTTGATACCCATATCGTACAAACACATTCTAGAGTCACCCCTGGTCTACCCTTATGGCGATATCCCTAAATGGCGTCCATCTAGAGAACTATGGCCTTCTCTCTCTTAAAATACTCTTTAATACTTTCCATTTGATACACATGTCATACAACCACATTCCAGGGTTACCCTGGGTTCATTTTCCTACATGATGATTTTCCTTATTTTGTCTCCATAGCTCTCAACTGAGTATGTAATGTTCGGTTACACCCGAACTTAGCCTTCCTTACTTGTTTTTCTTTGATCTTGACGATTTTTTCGGACAACTATCTATGCCCAATACGTAAGCTTGTGGTAAAATTTGATGTTGCCAGCTGTTAAAATGATTCAGAAATGGGGTAGAAATGGCGAAAACCCTCTTATTGAACAAACGATTGTATGGGAGGTATATGCTATAGTTGTCCGATCCGATCGATTCCGACAAATGTCAAATCCCCCATCAAAATGTGTCTGGTTACCAAATTTCATCAAGATATCTCAAAAATTGAGGGACTAGTTTGCGTTCAAACAAACGGACAGACGGACGGACAGACGGACATGGCTAAATCAACTCAGCTCGTCCCCTGATCATTTTGGTATACTTATTGGTGGGTCTAACGGAAATATATACATAAAAAATGACTTGGAGCCTTGAAAATGAAAAAAATTGATTTCGACCAAAACAAGTCCCAAAAACCAAAAAACAAAATTTCTTTTAAAAACTGTTAATGCCAACGTTTTTATCGCATAATTTTAAGTGGGATAGGAACTATGAGACAAATTCGTTTTCATCGGCAACCCTTTTGCACGTTTCTGAATAAACCCTTAAAAAATGGCGAAAAAATAAATTTTTTCACCAAAACACTCCTCAAAACCCAACAAATATATATATATTTTTTTTTTTTCAAAAAACTGTTATCGCCAAAGTTTTTAGCGGACAATTTCGAGTCGGACAGGGTATACATGAAAATTTTAAAATCAAATAAAAATTTTTTAAGTAGGTCATGAAAAAAACCTTAAAAGTACAAAGAAAAAAGTCAAAAAACGCAAATTTTGCAGGCTTGAAAATTATTTTTTTGGGTATGCTTAGTGGAACTTTTTTTTCCTGAGCCCAAAACCTGTCGAAAAATCGATGGCGCGATATGGGTTAACTTTCGTCCATGAAATCAACCCAGCTTAATATATATACTACATACTTACATACATGATTTTATTCCAAATAATATCTATGCACATTTACATATGTCCCAGTGGCTTAATTAAATTCTTTGACGCATCAAAACCAAAATCAGACAAAAGTGAATAAAGCGAATATTTTCATACTTATCTATGCACCCATACATACAAATGCAATATATACATATGAGCAATGTTAACTTTACCAACAATTTGACCAACAAGTTGACCTCAATAAGTTTAAATTTAATAATCCGTTTATGCGAGTTTGTAATTTGAAATCGAAATGATGAAATAATAATGATATGTTGATAATTTGAGCAATTTTGGTCATTTATGTTAGCATAATTCTTTGGATAAAAAAATATCTACTAATATAATGTCGACAAGTGCGTTTCGAAACACTTAATATTACAAATTGCAATTTATTAGTAAATTTAATTTTAATACAATTCAAATTTTTATTAAAATACCGTTTATATTGCTTTAGCGATTGCTTGCACAGCCAGAGGCAGAGCCATGTTTTGGAGCACCGATTGATCATAACTCGAAATAGATATTTATTAAAAACGGGCGTGGTCACCGCCCTCTTTTTCTGTATCAAAAATTAATAAAAATGGAAAAAAATCGATGATTAATTACAAAGGACCGTTGCAGTGACGAAATTTCATAGGTGAGTTTTTAAAGCCGTAGATCAAAAGAGAGAAAGAGAGTTAAAGATGTCATGCTGAAATTTAGCAGGGCGGCTCCACTTGATTTTTATGTACCCTTAAAATTTAACAACATCAGCTTTGACCTTGGAACTTAGAACATACTAAAGGAATCTATGACATTGCTCATGAAGGAAAAAATATTTATTTTAGTGACGCAGCAATCGCTTTAGCTAAAAAAAATCGTTCGAATTGGAAATTTTGCTTGTAGCATTTCAGTAAGTTTCCGATAATATAAAACTACCCTGAAACGAGTCGCATTAGTTGTGAACTAACGCAGCCTATCACTAATGAACCATACTCTTTCTAATTCTGTTCCCTCGCAGTGATTTCAGCTAACGTTAATAATATTGTAATGTCCTACGCAGCGGCAATTTCCCCTTTTGCAGACCTTTTCATAGCATTATCAACTGGTTCTGTCATAGATGGTTCTCAAATATTAGCCTTTATTTGATTCATTTAAACATTATTTAAGAATTAAGTGCTGTTCGTATAAGTGTGGCTACCAATTTTTCCGCTCCGCATTCTATTAGCACCAGTTCCGAGGTAGTCATTAAACCTGTTGTGTCGACTGCCTTCCATTATCTGTGCAGAGAATGGGGCATGCAATACCAAATAAAATAATTCTTCCTAACGGAACGGGCTGCGAGAGAGTTAGAGATTTTTGGAATATACATATCTAACAAAGGAATCTTGCGATCGATTTTTAAATATCTTTTAGTTTGACTAAAAACTTTCAACCTCACACTCAGCTTAAGGCACTCCACTAAATAGCGCACAGGTCGGCTTAATAAGATAAATCATACGAGAGTTGCAATCTTTTGATAGATTTTCGTTTAAATACCTGAAAAGATCTAGAATTGAAATTTTGCACGCAGATTAGAGTTTTATTTATGCAAATACTAAGGAAAAAAGTAAACTAGACGGACATAAATATGCAGATAGATATATTTATTATATAATTTTTTTCTGCCAGAAAACTGTTTTACCTATATTTAAAAAGGGATCCTCGCTTCCAGTCTTCACTTTCTATCCCATTCTCTTCGAATATGTCTTCCACCTTTTTTCTTATTTTTTCCATACCTCAATCCATTTATCGCCCTCCCACTACCACTCCAACTGTCACTCTCACTACCATTTGCAATTCCACTCCCAACTCCACTCCAATTCCCACTGCTACTCCAACTATCACTCCCACACCAGTCGCACTCCAACTTCCAATTTCACTACCACACCCAATTCCAACTCCCACTCCCAATTCCACTCTTACTCCGACTCCCTCCTGTGACGTTTCCCTCTATTCCACTCTCTTCTACCTATCTTTCACTTTTCTTCTTATTTATATCCTTTCCATTTATCTCCCTCCCACTCTCAAACCCCTTCCACTTCCGCTCAAACTTTTTTTGCGCTCCAACTCCCACCCCTGTTCACAATCCCCTCCAATTCTCATTCCCATTCTCACCCCACACCTCCCCCATATATGAAATCTTTATACAAATATTGATACCTGCTTCCAATAAATGCAAGGATGAAACGATTTTAAGTCTTTCTTAGTAGCGGCGGGGCACCGCCTACTTTTCAATTCCCCCGCCCCCCCCCCCCCCCCCCCCCCCCCAACCATCTCTTAACCGTAGCGAAATTATATTTTTATCATATCTAATCACCTTTAAAAATTTGCCTGGACTTCCAAAGATAATTCTAAAAAAATTATAAAAATCGGTCCAGCCGTTCTCGATTTTTAGCGGGACCAAGAAGATCAATTGATTTTATATATGAGATTAGGATGGATTTTTTTGTAGCTTCTCATTGCGCGAGAAACTTTAAACCTTACACTACTTACTATAAGTTTTTTATAGGAGTTTTATCGAAATCTCTTTAATAACAAACCGATGAATCGTCGAAATCTAATCGATAAAACACAAATAACAAATTGGTTACACTACGAGAAGAAACCGATAAGTTTCGATACTTAGTCGATAATTAGTCGAAATTTATAACTTTTGCATAACAAGTCAACAACTTTTCGATAAATAACCGATAACTTTTCGATAAAATACGGATAACTCGTCGAAAAAAAGTCTATAACACATCGATGTTATTGATTCCAAATTGTAACTGATCGATAAAATATTGGTAACTTTACGATAACAAAATGATACTCATTCGATAAAAATCGAGAGATTATTGATAGCATGTCGATAACTTTTCCTTAAATATTCGACAAGCTTTTGATTATGAATTGATAACTTTTGAACATGAGATCAGTAACTTTTTGATAACCATCAATAAGTATTCGATAACTTTTCGACTATAAATCGATAACTTTTCAAAAAACGTACTAACAACTCGTCGTTTGAAAATCGATATATCCTCAATGTTATTTAGAGTATTATAACACTTCGATAACAAATCGATAACTCGACTTCCTGTTATCGTATTAACAATATAGACGCTCCCCGAAGGTTTTGGGGAGTTTTATCGATGTTGGTGGTTCTTTGCCGGATATAGATAAGGTGCGTTCCGGTAACAAGCCTCATGAAGATACTAGCCCGACCATCTCGAAAACGATTAATATGACCACATTAAGCCTAGGCATTTATAACACGCCTGATAGATGCTGAGAGGGAGCGCAGAGAAATGCGCAGGCGAAGCAGTGGCGATTTAATTGACACTCAGAGCAAATAGCGGGAACCTGGGCGCAGGGACAACAGTAGGCACTTAAAAAAATGAGAAATATGGAACGCCACCCAGAAGTAATGCGAAAGTGGTACCGGCGTCGGCGACGGTTCCAAACTGGGGCTGTTTTTTAGTCTAATTATGGTGCATTAGGCATTTTTCGGCCCTCCCGCAAACCAAAAAAAAATAATAAGAACACCACAACTTTCTGTTTCCAAATGAGTGGTTGAGTTTGTACTTTGTCAAACGATGCGAAAAATCCTATTTGCTTAGCATTATCATTCTCCGAACAATTACTGCATTTTCTTATATCTCTTCTACGTTCTTTACTTAAAAAACATTTACATTTACACCTCCAAAATATTCATTTCTTCAGTTAATACAATGATGACTACTTAACAACTTAGCAGAGGAGAAAAAGCCACACAAAAACAAAATAGGATTGAGTGTTCAAATTCATTGTTTTTACTACGTTTTGTTCTAGAGAAGAAAAAAGAAAGAAAATTAATAATAAGAAAATTACAAAACGTATTTTATTGCATACAAACAAAGATGCTTGTCTAGTCAAAAGCGAGGATGAATTGAAGAAGAAGCCAAACTCTTACATACAAATAATTCATGCGAATGCCGCAACTGCTTTAGCTGATTTACTGCGATGTATTATTCTTTTTCCGATGCTGCTTATCGCTGGCATTTCATCAGTGAGTTGGTACAAAAAAGGGATAAGAAACAACGAGCAGTAGAATGAGTGACAAAAAGTTTTGGCAATAGACGATGGATACGCATCAAAGTGATTAGTCTCTTTCACGCATTTCTTATGAGTTACTTGCCCAACGTGTCGTATAAGCAACTGCGCGCAACGTCGTCTATTTGTATTGTATGCATGTATGTGTGTGTATATTGGATGTGCTTGTAACCCTGCAAAAATCGTGCGATATATGCCTAAATAGAGCGGTCTGCGATTGTTCTGTTTTGTCCACATTGGGGTATAATTGATCCCCTATATTCCCTTTTGAGTATTTTTGGCATCAGTCAGTTTGAAATTTATGTAGCCACTTGAAAAAAACAATAAATAAAAAGATGATAAAAAAATGTTAAGGACTACCTTTATATAAATGGACCAAAAAATAGAAGGCAATTTTTCCTTTAATACATAGTCTTGTTGAATTTTGACTGAAAAACTTTAAAAATAGCTCTTGTAAAATAATTTTGGGATTTAAATTATAAGGGTAGAGCGCGTGTTTAAATTTTAAATAATCAATTAGTTAATCCCAAGTACATAGTTTGCCTTAAATTGAAAATTGCGCTCCACCTTTATAGGTTTAAATCCCAAAATTCTTCTACAAGAGCTATTGTTAAAGTTTTTTAGTCAAAATGCCTTCTATTTTTTGGTCCGTTTATATAAAGGTAATCCTTAAAATTTTTTTATCATATTTTTATTTTCAATTTTTTAGTACTGCCTACAAAAAGGCAATTGCAACTTTGATTAGTAATTTAAATAATTCCTAAATTAAATTCTTATCTTTATTTATTAATGTTCAAAATAGCAAGATCTAGGAGAATTAGTGGAATTTTCACTGACAAAACTGGCGAAAGCAAAAGAATTCCACCTCGCATCATAACAATAGAATTCCACCTCGTTTGTAAGCAACTTAATTTGCACAGCTGAAAATCGTGGTAAAATTCACATGCGCCTGAAGTCTAAAAGAAGCTCAAATTTTTTGATCAAGTGTTACACTGTCACCGAGTTTTAAACAAAACTTCAGGTTTCAAGTCTCTAGATATCCAGGAAGTTAGTTAAAAATGGATTGAAATATTCCCAAATTAAAATAAATTTTCCTAATATCGCGATCCATGCGCCACCTAGCGCAATTTTTTTGATATAATATTGCATTGTCACCGAGTTCTGACTTACGGCAAAATTTTCATATCTCCAGCTCACCGGTAAGTTACTCAAAAATCGATTGCAAGATTCCCCTCGTTTTTCAAGGACTTGTAGTTATCTCACTTAGCGCGCCACCTAGAGAAATTTTGTTTTCTGCAAATTGTATTGTCAACAAGCCCCGAACTCTGTGCCAAGTTTCAAGTCTCTAGGTCACCGGGAAGTTAGTTAAAAATGGATTGACAAATTCCCAAATCAAAACTAATTTTCTTAATATCTCGATCCATGCGTCACCTAGCGAATTTTTTTTGATCAAATATTGCGTCGTCACTGAATTCTGACTAACGGCCCATGTTTCAAGTCTCCAGCTCGCCGGGAATTTACTTAAAAATCGATCGCAAGATTCCCTGCGTTTTTTCAGGGATTTTCAGAGATTTTCGTTTATCCAAATTCGTCTGCCACTTGGCGCCATTTCGTTTTCCGCGAATTGTAGTGCCACCGACTCGCAAACTATGTGCAAAGTTTCAAGTTTCTGAATCATCGTGAAGTTAGTTAAAAGTCGATCGCAAAATTTCCATTTTAAAATAAATTTTCTGTATATCTCAATCTATGCGCCACCTAGCGGATTTTTTTCACTTGCATTGTAACGTCTCAACTATGTTCTAAGCATCAAGTGTCTAGCTTAACGGAAAGTTACCGAAAAAGACTTTTCCGTGGGTCAAAAATTGGTATGGAAATGAGGGGACAAACATGAAAGGGGATTAATATAAAGGTAATAAAAGAGACTTAATATAAAGGAAATAATAATAATAATAAAAACAAACAGCAACGAAATGAATAAAATAAAAAATTAAATGTGATTGAACTGCATTATATAAAAAAAATGCGGACCGAACCGATCCGATAAATATTCCGAACCTAAAATTCTAGGACCATATGTTCCATTATCGTAATATTTGTTTTGTTTTTATTATTCTACAACACCAATACGAAAAAAATTAAGAATATTGTATTAGTGTAGAAAGAGGACCTATCCGACAGTACCCATAGGCGCACAAAAGAAACTTGTGTGACTCTGGCTGTAGAGGCACGAAGAGAATATGTCCTACACTACTCGTATGTATACAAAAAGGGACTGTGGCACACTTCCCATAGGGGTACCAAAAGGAAGTGTCGAACAGTACAGAAAAGATATGTCCGCCAATACCCGTATAATTAAAAAGATGGCTTGTCGAACAGTACACAAAGGGGTACAAAGAGGACCAGTCGGACACTAATCGTTAGGCATAAACAAGTACAATTAGTCTCTCCATAGGACATGCTCAAACAAAAGGGACCATTCCAATCCATATAAAGAGAAGAGAACTGACTATAGACGCACACTCCTTTGCGACTCATCCCGGATTCATCCTAGACTAGTCGTATTTTTTGCAGGGAAGTAAATAAATATAAAATGTATATATGTGTGTATGAGCAATGCCGGCTTAAATTAATAGCTGGACATTTTTATAACACTTTAGTGAAAACAAAGTGCAAAATATTTTGCGTGATATAATCGGATCACAAACATTGTGGCAGTCTTAAGCATTCAGACATTATACCAGACGCTGCGTTGAGAAGGTGTCTAATAAATACACTTTTAGATATACTGCGGAAGTACATATTTAAATATAAGCGGTTTATTTCTAACACAATGAATGATAATGAGCTAAATTAAATGTATAGAAATGGATAAAGAAAATAGACTAAATAAGCAGATGCTTAATTGCAATTACAGCCGAATTCTCAAAAAAATTATAAGAATTACTGAAAGAAAATCATTTTTTAAATAAGTACTTACTAACTGATTTACCACATAAGCGTTGACGTTTTCTTGGCTGTCTACAATGCATACCACTTGCTTCTTCATTTTTTTTTCAAAGGAACTCAAGATGAAGGCCTCTCACCTTCTCTAATTCCATAGATGGGGGCCACTCAGAGTGCCTGCAGTGGTCGAGTTCATCGAATCCATACCAAGTCTTAAGTTGTATTTATAGCTAGATCCATAAAGTTGTAGAGAACATCTTTCGTAGGTGCACTGATGTAGCAGCACTTAGTTGGCGTGCAATGCGATATCTATTTGTTTATGATAAGGCACGCTCCAACTCCAACATGAAGGCATGTGCTGGAGTTGCTGATAGCCTTTTGACACGGCGCAGAGTGGCATTTTTGCTTGGTTTAGACGCGAAAAAGTAAAAATTTTCAAGTCATTTTTTTTTTAGTTTGAATGCAGTTTGTTTTTAAAATGTCCACAGTTTGTAACGGTAATTATCATTTCCTATAATTATTGTTCTTCGTGGAATAATCTGCTGTAAAACTGTGAGTTGTTGATGACGCACTAAGTAGTATAATTTACAGAAGTGAAATAACGCGTGGTTTAAAATTAAATAAAACTTTGTGGCGAAACAAAAGCTAAAATATGATTTTTTAACAATCGGGGATTGCCCATATTGCTTTTTTAAATGTATGAAAACATTTATTTGAAGCAATTTTTTTTTAATTTTATAATTTATTTAATAATTTGGGAAAAATTTAAACAACGTGACATCAGGACGGACAAGGCGACAGCTGTTTCGATTATACCTTGTAAATCTCTTCAAAGCCTTTTCTCCCGGGAGTGGGAGTCGAAAAAAAAAAAAAAAGCTAAAATATTTTTTGGTTATTTAAAATCTACACGTAATTATATTATTCTGCATGTGTTCCAAACTTTTTTGATTGAGCATTTTTTACGAAATTATGAGTTTTTAATGTGTATTATTTTTGTGCTGAAAACATATAAAAGCGTGAAAAGAAGAGTCTGCCAAAAGTTTGAACCACGCTGTACCACGATAATTTTTGAAATTCTACAATAACTCAATATTATTTCATATAACTCAAATGATTATACATCCCCTTAGGTTCCTGTTTTGATATAATGTCGATCGAAAAGAGGGAGTTGTATGAGGTGTGGGTTGCAGAACATGCCAAAAGCAAGAGGATCAAGCCGTTTTAGACCACGTGTGCACTGTTTTAGGGAGGAAGTAAATAGAGACGAGGGATTGTATGATGAATTCTGCAGTAAAGTTCTAATTCTTTTATCAAACTTTGTATGAGATGGATTCAAGTGAATTATACCAAAGTTAATTTTCTTGGAAAGTTTGCTTCATCATGGAAGAAGATATTAAATTTAAATATAGGTATCTTCAATTGTGAACAAAAGAACAAGATAAGACTATCAGAAAGTTTTTGTTTGGGGTAAATTCACTGAAGGTGGGTAAGGCATGCAAACATATACACTTGGTTTGAATGAAATATATTCGTTTTTCAGTGAGTTTTTAATTTTTCGCGTCTAAATCATGCAAAAAAGTCACAGTGCGGCGGTAGTATGCCATTTCCTGGTGCTCTACACTCAGAGCCGTTCTAAATTCCAGCACCACCGAACTCAATTCAAGCTTTTCATATTCTTACTTTCTGGTTCTTGAAAAAGGAACGACCAGTTCTTAAAACAACAACCTTGTGCTTGAACTGACACCATTTTCTTGAAAAGAGAACGGCTGGTCTCAAAATATGAACAATTGTTCTAATAATGGGAACAATTTTCTTAAATTAAGTGAAAGAAAAAAAAAACGGTACAATTCGTGTTCACGACAATGCTAAATACAACATTTGGCACAAGCTATGAAGCGGTCAAAGTGGCCCAGAGGTTATGATGTTGTGGTTGCGATCGCGTGGCGCGAGTTCGATCACCGTCAAACTCGAAAAAAAACATTTTTTTTAACTTTTATTTTTCGTTCAATTATTTTTCCATTCACTTATGCACAGATAATTCTCAAACTCGTTATGAAATGTTTTAAGTATATATGCAGATTACATCTTCAAATAAAAATAATTTATCAATAAGAGAAACATGAAAAAATGCATCCATCATATTATGCATTTTTTCGTAAAATTTTGGAATTTAATAAAATTTTTCTGTTATAAATATTTTTTATTTATGGCAAAAAATTTTTATTAATAAAAAATAAATGGGTACGGTACCGATTGAAAAAAATACTTTCCCCTCCCACCAAAGATCAAGCACGAACTGCTCTTGAATTGAAAATGTTAAATCGACCCCAAATCGTTCTCGAAGCGTGAGAACGAAAAATCTTAAATCAAGCCCAAGTAGTGCTTGAAATGAGCACAGAAGGTTCACACATCAATACCAAACTGGTCATAAAATACTAACGGTGTGCTTGGAAAAACTATTCTTAAAACAAGCCCATCGGTCACGAGTTAATAAAAAACGGACTTAACACACTTTTGTCAACGAATGTTCTTAATTTTGAACTTGTTTCGTTCGTTTTAGAACGTTTTTTTTTTCTGAGTGTATGAATTTTAAGTGGAGGAGATTGCATCCGAGGTTATTTATGCCTAACTTCTTTTCCAATTTCCGTCAAATTACTTTTCTAATTTTTTTCGAAATTGGCGAATTATACGTTCACATTTTTTAACGACCTCGATTAAAAAAATTGTTTCTTATTGAAAAAAAAATTGTTTCTACATATTTTGATTCGTGGTGGGCGTGTTATTCATTTCTTATCGGCGAGTCATCGGATTGCTATCGAATACGTTTAAATGAGCTACCGATTTGTTATCGCAGTGTTATAAGATTGCTCTCGATAATGAAGGATATTATTGGTATTATCGACGCGTTATCGATTTTCTATGGAAAAATTATAGATAGTTTATCAAAAAAATTTTACTATTTTATTTAAAAGTTATATCACCACTCGATTTTTAAACGGGTTTTACCTATTTGATATGTGCGTGTTATCGACGACTCATCGGTTTTTTAAGAAATGGTTATCAATAAACCTTCCATACTAAATCGATGACACATCGATAGCAAGATAAGCAACCAATTAACAACCTGATATCAAACCGATAACTCGACAATAATTTCGCTTTCGATAATACAGCAATACCTTGTTATCGATAAGAAGCCAACGAAGCCTTTGGGAAATATGCCGAAATTATTGGTTTAAGATAAAGACACCACAATGTTTGTTTAATTTCAGGCCTGTGTAGTTTATTTAAAATATTAGTTTTGTAGACTTACAGCCTTGTTTTTACACGTCGAACTTCACAGGTAATACTTAGGTACAAACGCGTTTTTTGCCCTCTGCCGCAAGAAAAAAATAATGTACAGTGCTCCTTTGATCTGATCTCGTGATGATATCTCATCTCTTGTTGCACGTGATAATCGCTGTTTTGCTGGCCTTTAGTTTGAGTCCGTAGCTTTGTCTGAATATGATGTGGGAAGATGTGTGCCTAGAAGATTATTATTCTGTGCGCTGAATGAGTCCATAATATTATCAAAAGTTTGTTCCACGACCAAACTGAAAAACCTTCTCAAAAACTAGGACCTATGTTATAAAATAACTCCGCCCTCTTGGCAAATACTAGAAGCTTTCTAAGTTGCTTGTTGCTTCTCGATCTAACAGCTGTAGCTGTATAGCAAAAGTGCAGAGCATGAGCACAAAACTTACTTGGTCGTTTCCTCCTCCAATCACACTTCCTATATATGCTATCACTGACCAAGCTTTATTTAAAGCATGTGATGACGGAAGGCAATTTTCAGTCAGAATATCCGGTATGAGTCTACATTCTTCTATTTTTAATGATAGAAGTAACTTTGTCAGTCCAAGGTTGTAAGACCTACACATGATCTACTATAATTTACAGCCCCACCTTTGGCTTTTCCCGCTTTGTCGATCATGCGCAACTCTCGCCATCTCTTAATTACGCCCAATTAATTTTGGACGTTTACGTGTAACCTGTAATCTAAGATTCCTACGCTTGAATTGCGTTTAGTTAAAAAAAATCATTTTCGCAAAGGACTAGTCTAAGTAGTGTTTGGAAAAAAGCCTTAGCCAGCTGCAAAACTGCATCGCTAAACATAATAAATGATATTGCAGTAGCTTTCGGTAGAAATGAAGTGACATTGCTCCGTTCGCAGATTTTATTTTCACATATGTAGACCCATTTCTGATATAAAGTCCAAATATGAACCAGGGTGATCCCAAAATGTGTTTTTATAATATAGGTATCAAATATAATGTATTGATGGCGGTTTCTGTAAGAGGTGGTGATTAAAAAGAAGAGCAAGGGGAAAGGAAAATGTATAAAGAAATCCATAAGCTGTGGAGGACAGACGGGATGAGAAGGTGAGAAAAAGAAAAATAGAGTGAGGGTGCGGGAGAGGAAGGCAAGTGAGAGTAATAAATGGAGATAAAAATGGAGAAAGTGCTAGGGAAAGAGAGAAACTTAGAGAAGGGTATAAGATAAAGACAAATAGTGGGAGATGAAGGGAGATGAATTAAATGATAGTAGAAGAGAGACAAATCGAGAAATAGAAAGGCGAAGACCGGTGGAGAGACGGTGATCAAAAAATGGAGAGAAGGAGGGAGAGGCAAGAAAGTATAAAATTTTTTGCAGAAGCTAAAATATTACAATTCCCTGTTTACTGAGAAAATAGATACTTACATGCATCGCAGAGAGCAATGCTATCAAGCAGAGAAGCGTCTCAATTATCTTTCTATATTTAAAGGTAAACGCGATTTAAAAATTGTGTGCGTTAGTTTTGTATAGTTTTGTAGTAGTTTATATTCGATAAAGAAAAAGATATTGAAATCGGTCCATAGGTTGAAGCAGGTATTCAATATTTGGTATAGAGATTCCATATATTAGGGAATTTAGGTGAGAGAGGTAGTGGGAGTGGGAGAAGAAGTGGAACTGGCAGTGGGAAAGGCGACTAGGAATGGAATTGGGAGTGGATATGGGAGTGGTAATCAGAACAGTAATGGGATAGTAAGAGTGGGATTGGAAGTGAAGAAAAGGATAAATGTAATAGCAAATGAAGTAGAATATGAAGAAGAATAGAAGATAAAGTTGAAGGAAATGTACAAGAAAGTGAAATGTAGGCAAAACCATTTTCGGGCAGAACAAAGTAAGCTGGCTACTCAAGTTTAACAATGGATTTTTTAACAGTCTCCTGTTTGCTAACAGCTTGCGGCTTACTACTCAATTCGAAAAAAAATCTTTTAATTGTCAATTATTTAAAAGAAAACTTAATACTTTTTACTTTTTGCCGGCGGAACAAATCGGCAATTAAACTATGAAGGTAGTCAACAAAATCACGATGCTTTACTAAAACTAAAAATGTAACGTCTCCGCGACTGAAATTTTTAGTTGAAATTTTGTTTTTCTGACCACTATAGTCGAAATAAGATTTCCAGATTCAACAAAATACAATTTTACAATACTAACCCAGTTATTGGAAACGTTCAAATATTGTTCAAGTATAAGACACAAGCTTACATGCCTTTGAAAATGGGACACACACAAAACAGATCAAAAAACGGAAACGGAAATTTTTGCTTTAGAACAACTTAAACAAAATACATAAATAAAAAATTTTAAAAACATAGAAGGACAACTGACCTAGTAGGGTGAGTTTTATTTTCACACGAACAAAATATACCCCAAGTTTACATATAGTATGGAAAAAAATAAAATAAAATAGTAAGGGTGTATAAGTTCGGGTGTAACCGAATATTATATATTCGGCTTGAGTTTAAATTGTTCAGTTAATTTCTGATAAATTAATTTTCTAGTCCTACTGAGGCATACTTTAAACACAAACTATTCCATAAAAAGTAGAAGAGCCTAAGTTCTTATGCAACCACCGAAGTTAGATTTAAGCTGCTCTTTGTTTTACACATCTGCATTTTAAGGAAACATACCTTAAACGGGAAGCTTTCGATATGTTTGAACACTGAAAGAAAAAGACTCGAAATAAGGGTCAATTCAACCGAAATCTCTGTCAATTTTTATTCATAGCAACAAGATGTTGAATCAACTGCGCACAAATCGTTGATTCGTAATTGACCGTTTTAGTAGTCAAATGAACAAAAAAAGTTGTTGCGACAGCTTTGTATGAAAGTACCTATGTTGCCATATAAATAAATAAATGTAAGGTGCGATAACCTCCGAAGAGATTTTAAGCCGAACTTCTCTTCCAATTTGCGTCGTGCTCCTTTTTAATTTTTCTTACAAATTGGCGGGACGCGACCTACTTGTGTTATGCCGACTTCGAACGGCATCTGCAAGGCATATGAGTTTTCACTGAGAGCATTTGATGGCAGAAATACACTCGGAGTGCTTGCCGAACACTGCCGAGGAGCGACTACGCTTAGAAAATTTTTCTTCTAATTGAAAAAGCTTGTTTCTAAAATTTTGATGTTGCTTTTAGCGGGGTGTGAACCCAGGGTCTTCAGTGTGGTAGGCGAAGCACGCTACCATCACACCACGGCGGCCGCCATATAAATACGTAAATATGTGAATACATAAATACGCATGCTTACTACATATACATACATATGAATACAGAATATAGTAGTTACAAAACTGATTCTCAATTCTTTCAGTTGCAGCTCAGTTCATTCTCAATTTCTTCTCTCGCATGTAGTTGCCAAACTTGACTGCTTCGAACAAAATGTGTAGTATAAATGTTTGAAGTAACATTTTCAAAAGAGAACTTGTAAGTTATAGAAAAGTAAAGAATCAAATCGCAGGAAGGTAATTCACCACTGGAGTAACAGTTGAAACGATTCCAAAACAACTCAAACTTTTATGTTGGCGGAAACATCAACATTAAAAAAGGATGTTTTTTATTATCTTATTAAATTCGTTCGCGTGAGTGAAAATTCGTAAAACCTTGAACAAAATGTTACTAACTTTGGAAAAATCCTGTTCGTTCAAGCAAAACTTTTGCAACAAGAGGGCGCAATTTTGCATTTCGCTTGGACGAGAAGTTGCAAACTTGAACCCGATAAATAGGTGTCCCGGTAACTCATAATTTTTTGCACAGTAAATTCAAAAACAGGTTTTTGCGTTTTGTATTGATAACTGAAAAACTTTTTTTTAATGTTTTCCCATTTTGTGTGTTTTTTCGATATGATAGTGTTTTTAGATATTTTAGTGTTTTTTTTAAACAATTTGCACCATCGCCATAAGTACAATGTAGAGAGCGCAGTGAGCGTAAAATTCTCTTTGAAATTTGCTAATGTATTGACAGTTCATCGCCGTTGGAATGACCTGCAAGATCAATTGTTAATAGAAAAATCAGTTAAATTCTGCCAATTTTACAGAATTTTGTTAACTTAAGAGCGACAGTTTCTCTTCTGCTCAAATGACTAAACTAATTTGTTCGCTTGACAAAGAACTCTGTCGAATTAACCATAGTTCGATCAATTTCACCGAATCTCCGTTAAGTCCAGAACAACAGAACCGATTCATTGATTTTACTAGCACCATTTCTTTCAGTGAATATTATGAAGCCTGGTAGCATAACGGTTCATCGTAACGGCATAAACGAATCGAGATAAATGTAGAATTCCATATTATAAAATGCTCAAGATGAAAAAAGGAAATGATTTAGTCATGTCCGTCCGTTCATTCGTCTGTCCGTCTGTCAGTCTTGAAATGTACAAATTGGGATGATAACCACACCCACTTTTTATATTTTTACATTTTTACTAGTAATAATTCTTGTTTTAACCCTAACATGTGCATCGAATGTTGTTAAGAGGAATTTATTTTTTTGAGGCTCCAGAAATGTTGTGTAGTGCTTGATGGAATAAGGAGCGTGGCACCGCCCATTTAAAAAAAAAATTCTTACAATAAAATTTGGTAAGTGAAATATCATTGATACAAAGCATTTTTCGCTAAGAATGTGAGCGTGGTCCTTAACCAATCCTGTCAATTTTTATTAAAAACATTTCCTGCTATAAAGAAAGTATAAAAGTATTCGCAATTTTATTACGATATGTAAACATAGAAAACATAGAAAATTGCTTAGTCAAAAGAGGGGCAGTGCCAAGCCTCTTTTCAAGAATTTTAATATTTTGTATATTTTTGCTTCAATTAAATTTTTGGCTTTTTTCGCGAACGTGGAGCTTTTTATATTCGTCTGCGACCCTTTTTAAAGTATTTTATATAAATGTGGGCGTGGTACTTAACCCATCTCGTTCAATTTTTCTAGAAATATTTCCTGCTATAAGGAAAATATATGTACCAATCTTATAACGACCCTTTAACTTTTCTTCGAGTTATGGATCCCGAACCATAGAAAAATGATGCTTCAAAAAAGGGGCAGTGCAACGCCTATTTTTAAAAATTTGAATTTTTTCCATTTCTTGCAATAATTCCAATTGGGAAAAGAAACACCATTGATATAAAGCTCTTTTATGAAAAGATATAGCTTACTTTATTCGTCCACGGTCATTTTAAAAATCATTTATATTAAACTAGGCGTGGCTCGTAACCGATTTCGTTAATTTTTCTTCGAAGCATTCCTCATAGTAAAGGCAACTTTTATGCCTAATTTTGTATTGATAGGTTTAACGGGTTTTTTAATTTATGATAAGTAATATTTGTAAAATTGATCTTGTCGCAAGTGGGCGTTGCCAGGCCCATATTCAAACATTTTTTACAAGTTTTTATTAAAAGTCTCAATATAAGTCCAAATATCAAATTTTATCATTCTAAGTTTATTATTTATCAAATGATCAGGTTTTTGTGTTTTTTAAGATGTTTTTTATATAAAAAGTGGGCGTATTTATCATCTGATTTCACACATTTTAAATATCGATGGGAGATGTGTGCCAACGAACCCATATATCAAATCTCAATAAGATATCTCAATATTTACTCAAGTTATCCTGCGCACAGGCTGACGGACGGACAGACAAATGAAAGGTCGGACATGGCCAAATCAATTCCTCTTTATTCATTCTGAGCATTTTGATGTATGGAAGTCTATATTCATCTCGATTCGTTTATGCGGTTACGATCAACTGTTTTGTTAGGAAAGTTAATATACTCCGTCTGCAAAGTACGCTGAGTATAAAACTAAGAATCTCGTACAAAAGAATGTCAGACAAGAGCAAATATTGTTTTCTATTGCAATTTAAATGCATGAATATGCACAATAAAGGGATAACAGAAAATTATTTATTAAAGAACTTAAGGAATTCATATATTTACATGCATACATATGTATGGAGTATGTGCACACGTGCTGTAAATATTTTGAATTGCATTCATCTAAGGCCATGATGACAAAGCAGAGCTGAAGGAAGTATGTGAATATACAATGTTTGCAAACCACTGAGAGCATTATCAAATAAGAGTTACATATATGAATGTATGTGTGTGTAGAACAAACAAAAGTAAAGCAAATGTAATAAAGAATCGAAGAATAAAAGAAAGTGGAAAAATATGCTTTTGAAAATTCCTGGAACTGTGTCAGCTAAACCAAATAACAAAGTAAATAAGAAATAATATTAAATATCGCCCGTTTTATTGTAAACACATGTTACGCAAAACTTTAATTTTTTAGAAAAACGTAGACTAATTTCTTAATTACATACCGACTTAACTCGCGCTTAACCGTTTAAACGACTTTGGCCGTCCAACAAGGCGCACCAGTCGCTTCTTCGCTCTGCCAGCTGCTGCCAATTGGCCACGCCAAGGGAGTTTAAGGCGTTAAGGCCGCCCTCTCTCTCTGCTTCCATAGGCGGGTGCCGATAGAAACGCTTTCTTAGCCGGAGCGTTATCTTTCATTCGCATAACATAGCCAGCGCAGACGCTGCGTTTTAATTCGCTGTACTATGTTGATGTCTGCGTAAAGCTCGTGCAGCTCATCGTTAACTCTTCTTCGGTACTCGCCATCGCCAACGCGTAGAGGTATATAAATCTTTCGAAGAAATTTTCTCTCGAACACTCCCAGAGCCGCTTCGTCTATTGTTGTCAAGATCCATGCTTCTGCACCATAAAAGAGGACGGGTACGACAAGTGACTTGTAGAGTATGATTTTCGTTTGCCGAGAGAGGACTTAATTTTTCAATTGCCTACCTAGTCCATAGTAGCATTTATTGGCAAGAGTGTGATGGAGGGTGGAGCCGTGTGTAGAAGTCCACGAAAGGGGAGAGAGTTTCTGACCACCATGAATGGCCAGAGCGATTCTTTTGCACGCGGTTTAAGCAGCTCACTGCTTCCAGTCGCTTGCGGCCAAGCATCCTCTAGGTGGCCACTGAACATCCGTTTACTGGTGAGCTAATGTGAGAAGACGACAACCTGGCTAGGCCACTCTGACATACTCGGTTTAAGGTCTATCTGGGGGATTGATCTTTCATCGGCAGCGTCTGCCCACCACGAATTGCAGCTGCAAGCGGCCTTCTGTCTTGGATCAAGCGGCTCGCTATATAAACGTGCAAATAATATTTTCACACCGCTTAGTGTGTTGTGCGCTGGGCTTGGGACCCGCCATGTCAAACCACACTCCAACGAAAGGAAAAAAACATGGCTAATTTCTAGGGCACTGAAATAGTGACCCTGATTTTAATTTTTGCTTTGCATTTTTCGTTCATAATTTATTCACATAAAAAAAAAATTCAGTCAAATAAAACTTATTCTTTCTGAAACATCAATGTACAACAAAATAATAACAAAAAATTTACTTTTTCATTGGGTGAACATTTTTCAAGTGGACCACTCGAACATTCTTAGGTCTCCGTTTTTGTTGTGAATACATCATTTCGGCAGACTTGTTGTACAACAACAGCTTTGTTTGTTAGTATTGGCAACAACAATTTTTGTCCTTCAAAATCGCCTGGCACATCAGTACTTTTACAAACAAAGCTGTTGTTGTACTTTTTTGTAAAAATCTATAACTTCCGCCAGGTTTGTTTGATTTTAAAAATTCAAATGGCCATCGATAGGTTGAGCTAAGAACTTTAAGAAATTTTGGAAAGGGGCGTGACCCGCCACCTTTTTTGTTACTCTTTCCAAAATACTTTTCATGCCATAAGTCGAACAAAAATCTCCCAATTTGACCGAAATTCGGCATAAATATTTTTTTCATAGTTACAACTGTTTGCTCTGAAAATTATCGCAATCGCCTGAATGCCATTTCCGAAAGCCTTGTGCAGCCTTATAGTACTATTAAGCACACAAATAAAACAACAACAGCGTTTCAAGTGCACAGCTGGTTATGTAATGTTCATCCTAACATGAACTTAGACATCTTTCCTTGTTAAAATACATTAAAATACACATTTAAACGCCTAGTCGATTATAGAGAGGTTTAAGTTATTTGCACCAAATAGTTTTCAACCCATACATTTTTCTGGAGGCTTTTAAAAAACGAATATAGCAAATTCCTTCTATATGAATTTTCAATCTTAAGCTTCTAAAGTAGCTAATAGTTTCGTAGCCTAAAAAATAAATTACTTTAACGTAAAAGTTTCCTCAACAGACATTTAAGGACATCCTTTTACTACACTAATAATTGAAATAAATGCTAATTCGTTCACGACAAGAAAGCTTAACAGTAAAGGACAATAATAACAAAAACTAGTTAGCGATTTTCTCAAACCCCGCTAATGCAATAAACTGATATTCTCCAAATTGTTAGGTGAACGCCCAACAGTGCGTATGAGCAACATTTTCTACACAGCAAAAAAGAAGCTTTCGACATTAACTGCTTGTTATAGTCATAACATTTATGTATCTACATTAGGGTGACCCTTATTTTCCAAAGTTTTCCGATTCTCGATCTCACCCCTAGAAATATGCGAATAGCCTAAAAACTATGTGGCGCAAAGAGCTTGAAGTCCTGAAAAATTACGGATTTTTACAATTTCTTTAATTTGGTCAATCCTACTTCATTTGTTATTGGTGAAACGTAATTTATCGTGTTATTAGTAAGTTCTAGAGATATTTGACTTTCGAATAAATCTAAAACAACAAAAATTGATCAAATAATAATAAAGTTATAAAATAAATTATGCTTTAAACACGGTGTGATTACTTCAAGAATGTGTATATAATGAGTATACGTAAATGAGTTTGTTTCAAATTTTTTTATTATAAATTTTTTTGAAAACACGTTTTTAAAACATATACATATATCTTTTGAAACTTTGTCTGACACGTATATAATACGATATTATTTCCTAGGATCTAATTAGGGATGATTTAGTATGTGATTCAAATTGTTTTTTGTAATCAGAACTTATAAAAAATATTGTTTTACTTGTTCGTCATTTGTAAGTATTGTATTATATTTTTCCATAAGCTTAACTCCCCGTTCTGCTGTGTCATTAACTACTTTTATATTTATAATAGTATTCTTAGCTTTTTTATATGTTCCTGTATCCCCCAGTATAGTGGATCTACCTCCAGAAATTGAGATGATATCCCAAACCGACCAAAAAAATCAATTGTATTTCCTGTTACAGAATCGTGTAACCTCTTTAAATTTTCTGTTTCCTTGTCGCAGTTTTCTATGCTTTTGATTTTTTCCACTACCTTTTTCTTCATGGTACAAAAGATGTCATCATCGAAGAATGCCAATGCAATACATTCTTCAGACAGGTACCATAGGTGGTTACAAAACTTTTTTATTGCAATGTCAGGTATTTTTTTATTAACATTACTGTATTTATGAATTTCTTTAATAAAAGATAAGTCTTGAAGAGGATGCCTTAGACATCCACCGAGCATGAGTGGGCCTTGCTACACGAAACTTTATGCCATCACTTGCTCCTAGACATATAGACGTTAATTCCAATAATTCCCTATAGTCATCTCTTACTATTTTCTTTTTTAACTCTTTCTTAGAGAAATTTAGAATAATATTTTGGCTATCGCTTAAAATTAATTTCCATTCCTTATTTTGTAGCAAATCTCTAAAACTATTTTTGTCGATGTTTCTCCAATTTTCTTAAAATCGCCGTAATAACTGAACGTCCTTACTAGTATTTACTGCAAAATAACTCTCAGCAAAACTGCATAAATATGATGACAACAAGGTAGATACAAAAGTTTTCGCTCAATTTTTTTTTTTTTTTAATAACGTTGCAGCTGCTTTTATAACGCCAGTGTTAACCCATGTCGTATCAAAACAACAGGCCACAATATCATCTTTCAGATTCCATTCAAATAACAGTTTATACAACGTATCAACTATTTCCAAGCCTATTGCAGCATATAATTTTGAAGCTCCTATTAACTGTTCACCATTCCTGTAAGTAACAACAACTGGAAGTCGTTTCACCTTTTCACGACCAGTTATTTCTGGAGGTGGTTTTCCATCCCAATGCAAAGTGCCGCAATTTCTCTATTTTAAAAAACCTACTATTCAAAATTTGTTCATTCAAGAGCAGTATAGTTTTAATAAGAAAACGTCAAAGAAATTTTTTGTAGTTGTTTGCAATTTTAAAATATATATTTTCATTTCTTTTAACTTTTTTTTTTAATTTCTTTCGACATGCTTGTAGCAAGAACAAGTTGCAGTGCAGGCTTAAATTTGTTGTGGCATCACGCATTTCGAAGGTTAAGTTCGGGTGTAACCGAACATTACATACTCAGTTGAGAGCTATGGTGGCAACATAAGGGAAAATAACCATGTAGGAAAATGAACCGGGGGTAACCCTGGAATGTGTTTGTATGACATGTGTATCAAATGAAAGGCATTAAGGAGTATTTTAAGAGGGAGTGGGCCATAGTTCTATAGGTGGACGCCATTTAGGGATATCGCCATAAAGGTGGATCAGGGTTGACTCTAGAATTTGTTTGTACGATATGGGTATCAAATGAAAGGTACTAATGAGTATTTTAAAAGGGAGTGATCCTTACTTCCATAGGTGGACGCTATTTCATGATATCGCCATAAAGGGGACCAGGGGTGACTCTAGAATGCGTTTGTACTATATGGGTATCAAATGAAAGGTGTTAATGAGTATTTTAAGAGGGCGTGGGCCTTAGTTCTATATGTGGACGCCTTTTCGAGATATCGCCAAAAAGGTGGACCAGGGGTGACTCTAGAATTTGTTTGTACTATATGGGTATCAAATGAAAGGTGTTAGTGAGTATTTTAAAAGGGAGTGGGCCTTAGTTCTATATGTGGACGCCTTTCCGGAATATCGTTATAAAAGTGGATTAGAGTTGACTCTAGAATACGTTTGTACAATATGGGTATCAAACGAAAGGTGTTAATAAGTGTTTTAAAAGGGAGTGGGCCTTAGTTCTATGGGTGGACGCCTTTTCGGGATATCGCCATAAACGTGGACCAGGGGTGACTCTAGAATTCGTTTGTACGATATGGGTATCAAATGAAAGGTGCTAATGAGTATTTTAAAAAGGAGTGGGCCTTAGTTGTATATGTGAAGGCGTTTTCGAGATATCGACCAAAATGTGGACCAGGGTGATCCAGAACTTCATCTGTTGGGTACCGCTAATTTATTTATATATGTAATAGCACGAACAATATTCCTTCCAAGATTCCAAGGGCTTTTGATTTCGCCCTGCAAAACTTTTTCATTTTCTTCTACTTAATATGGTAGGTATCACACCCATTTTACCAAGTTGTTTTCTAAAGTTATATTTTGCGTCAATAGACCAATACAATTACCATGTTTCATCCCTTTTTTCGTATTTGGTATATAATTATGGGATTTTTTTCATTTTTCGTAATTTTCGATATCGAAAAATTGGGCGTGGTCATAGTCGGATTTCGGCCATTTTTTACACCAATACGAAGTGAGTTCAGGTAAGTACGTGAACTGAGAATAGTAAAGATATATCAAGTTTTGCTCAAGTTATCGTGTTAAAGGCCGAGCGGAAGGACAGACGGTCGACTGTGTATAAAAATTGGGCGCGGCTTCAACCGATTTCGCCCTTTTTCACAGAAAATAGTTACCGTCCTAAAATCTAAGCCTCTACCAAATTTCACAAGGATTGGTAAATTTTTGTTCGACTTATGGCATTAAAAGTATCCTAGATAAATTAAATTAAAAAGGGCGGAGCCACGCCCATTTTGAAATTTTCTTTTATTTTTGTATTTTGTTGCACCATATCATTACTGAAGTTGAATGTTGGCATAATTTACTTATATACTGTAAAGATATTAACTTTTCTTTTGAAATTTGAATTTAAAATTTTTTTTTTTTAAAGTGGGCGTGGTCGTTCTCCGATTTTGCTAATTTTTAGTAAGCAGACACATAGTAATAAGAGTAACGTTCCTGCCAAATTTCATCATGATATCTTCAACGACTGCCAAATAAGAGCTTGCAAAACTTCTAAATTACCTTCTTTTAAAAGTGGGCGGTTCCACGCCCATTGTCCAAAATTTTACTAGTTTTCTATTCTGCGTCACAAGTTCAACTCAAATACCAAGTTTCATCGCTCAATCCGTATTTGGTAATGAATTATCGCACTTTTTCGATTTTTCGAAATTTTCGATATCGCAAAAGTGGGCGTGGTTATTGTCCGATATCGTTCATTTTAAATAGCGATCTGAGATGAGTGCCCAGGAACCTACGTACCAAATTTCATCAAGATACCACAAAATTTACTCAAGTTATCGTGTTAACGGACAGACGGACGGACGGACGGACGGACGGACATGGCTAAATCGAATTTTTTTCGATACTGATGATTTTGATATGTGGAAGTCTATATCTATCTCGATTCCGTTATACCTGTACAACCAACCGTTATCCAATCAAAGTTAATATACTCTGTGAGCTCTGCTCAACTGAGTATAAATACATGTGTTTTCTTTTTTAAATAAATAAACTTCAAGTTTGGCTTCAAGGTATATATGTATTTGTGTATAAAAAAGTTTATTTGAGCGTTTTTTACCCGAATACCACGATTCACTGATAAACACATTTGCACAGACTTGATTTACTTTTCATATTTGTTTGTCGAAAGCAATATATATTTTGCCCTGTAACTCTGTTATTGATCGGCCGATTTTGAAGATTGTAGCCATTTTAGAAAAGCAACAAAATACAGATCTTATTACAGTATGGAAAAGCGGTAAATTTTCGTATGGTTTAGAAATATGGAAGCCTGAAACACGAAATTGTAAAAATTCGTAATTTTTCAGGATTTCAAGCCCTTTGCGCCACCTCTAAATCTTTTTGGATTGGCCTAAAACTTTGTATATATTCGTTTTTGAGCTATTCGCATATTTTTAGGGGGTGAGATCAAGAATCCATACACTTTTTTTTCCTCCATACAACGAAGGACCACCCTAATCTACATACATGCATACATACATTTAAAATTTACATTCAAATATGCTTTCTTATGCAGGCACATGCAAGAATTTTTGCAAAATGTGAATTTTGGAAAATTGTCATTTTGTGGTATTTTTTGGTAGAGCATAGATTATGGGTTTGGTGTGTGAATACAGAAATACGAATGCATACTACATTTATAGTGTGAAATACAACATGAACGTGTAACACTGTACAATTACCATTATAACGGCAACAACAGCTTTAAATAAAAGTGCATGAAGATGCTAAGATTATCGTGCTATTTAAGAATGCAACCAGCAAATATCTCCAAAATTGTAACCGAAATTTAACTGAAATAAAACCTTAATTTATGGTCACATCCAACTAACTAAATAAGTACATATGTGTGAACTTACGCATGTATGTGTGTTGTCTTCTTTTGTATGTACATATGTAACTGTACATATGATTTTGCTTTCTATTGCCGCAAAAACGACAATACATTTCTTGTTGCTTACATTTGTTGGAGTTATAGATTTTTGTTATCATATACTTATAAGCGATATATACATACACACACACACACACACACACACATGTAGTGTAGCACTCAATTTATAAAATTGTTGTAGCATGAAATGTATCTGCAGCAGTTTGTTCTACTTTTAGATAGGACCCGTTTTAGTAGTACACTAGTAATAAGGATTTCTCTATATGGGCAGATTGAAATATTATAAATCAATGGGGCTATACGACTGGTGATGGGTTACTCAATGTTATAAATAACAAGTAAGGGTGTCTATGTTCACGTGTATCCGAGCATTATATACTCAGCTTGAGTTTCCCCCTTGACGTTATGCATAACGACGCACGGTGGGGTACTTGATCAGTTTAGCTGGCCAAAAGTAGATTTTTCTAAATATTCCAATTTTTTTTTTTAAATATACTTTCTGGCGTTCCTAAATGTCCACTGAATAGTATACGTACCCCAAAATCCATCTGCAGCGTCAACGGAGCTAACCGCGCACATCTAAAGTTGTATAAAAATTGTATGCAGTACGATGTATTTTTGGATTAAAAAGCAATATACTCTTCTAACTTGAATACTTATTCACTTATATAGCCTTAATCAAATCTAGTTACATTTTTTTAGAACAGGTAAATGTATTTTTAAATCATATTGTGACGAATTTAGTGCAATTCCTCTTATACGCAACCTTCTACTAACGTTCGAATCACTAAACTGTTGAATAAATAACTCCACTATTCAATAATGCGAAATGGTCTTTATTCAAGTACTTCACAATAACACTACTACTTCTTGAGAGATAGCGTGCTTAAATCAAACTCATTCTCGTGCCTCAGCTGCCGCCGCTTTTTATACTTTTTATTTTCCCCGTTGGCATATTTCTAGGCGCTTCTATTTCTTGCTACCAGCTATAAAACTACCAGCTATAACATAACTGCAGATGAACGTTATAGCTTCTCATATGCGCGTGTATGTATGAGTGATACTTCCACAGATAATTGCCTACTTTTGGGAGCATCTCAGATAAGATATATGCATGTATTTGTGCGTCTCTCTCCGCTGCGTGTACGTACATATGTAGGTGTAGCCATAATGATTGGTTCGTTTATGTAGATACAAGTTCAATTGTTGTTGTGGCTTCATTTACTTAGCATCAGACTAGTGATGTGAGTATCACTCAGTGTCACTAACATTCGTCACAATAAAAATGAAAATAAATGTAAGGCGCGATAATCTCCGAAGAGATCTAAGGCCGAGCTTCTCTACCAATTTGCTTCGTGCTCCTCTTGATTTTCCCTACAAATTGGCCGGCCGGGACCTACATATTTTATGCCGACTCCGAACGGCATCTGCAAAGGCAGATGAGTTTTCACCGAGACCTTTTTATGGCAGAAATATACTCGGAGCCCTTACCAAACACTGCCGAGGGGCAACCCCGCTTAGAAAAATTGTCTTCTAATTAAAAAACCTTATTTCTAAAGTTTTTATGCTGCTTTTCCCGGGTGTGAACCTAGGGCATACGGTGTGGTAGGCGGAGCAGGCTACCATCACACCACGGTGGCCGCCAATTCGTCACAGTATGTTAGATTTTTTATACCGCATGTTTTAACTGAGATATTCTACTTGCAATAGTACTACTTTCGATATTATTTTTTAAAAATCTTGCAAACAAAAAGATATATCCTTTTTCATGGCATATCATGTCAATAATTTTTTGACAATACATAATCTTGTGTTTGTTTCAAAGTTTAATAACAAAACCTGCTGCACATACCCGCGATTTTTGAGTGGTGATCAATTTTGTAAGAGACTTATACCCCTATTTCCAAAAGGTGTCAACCTTGTGAAAACATCCTCAGTGGCAACACCTTGGTGAAAAGTCTTTAAATTTAATACTATATCGATGTACATATTGACTCAAATCGGCTACGCCGTTTCCGAGATGGTAGTGAATGTACAAAGAAATATAAAAAAGAAGGTGAGGTGGCAACCCTAAATGGCAACCCTACTTAAAAGTAGCAATAGAAATGCGGAGTAAAATACCTTTCGTTTGATACCCATATTGACATACATATCTAATGTAATGCCAAAAAATTACCCCCGGGTCCCTCCGAAACCGGGGGCTCGATCCATAGTAATTCTGCACGGAACACCGTGAATTTACTGTCAAATATTTCCTTTCATAACAGTGAAGTGAGACAACTACTTTTTTAACAGAAATAACTCCTGTTTTAGTTTTGGCCAGCTAGATTAATCAAATAACACACCGTGCGGCGTTTCCACGAGGTGCGGACACATGAACAGGATTAGCCTGGTCTCATTGAGCCACTTCAGGGTAGTGTGTTGCCTCAAAGTCCAATAAAAAAAGTCATTCCAGATAATTACTTTTTCAAATTTTGTTACAAGGGATGCATTTTTTTCCAGGCTCTCTAGAAATGTTGTGTAATGCTCGATCGGAATAGAGGCATGGCAGCGCCCCAAAAAAATATCTCCCAATTTCCTCTTTTAATAAAACTTGGTAAGTGAAATATCACGGATGCAAAATTATTTTTTACTAAAATATAGCTTGTTTTTCTAGTATACGACACTTTTAAAGATAATTTATATATAAAAGTGGGCGTGGACCTTAACTGATCCCGTCCATTTTTACTAGAAATATTTCCTGCCATAAGGAAAAGAGTGCACGCAATCTTAATACGATACTTGATTTTTCCTCGAGTTATGTCTCCCAAAACATAGAAAATTTCTTGGTCAAAGAAGGGGCGGTGCCACGTCCATTTTCTAAAACTTGAATTTTCTACTTTTTCTTGTTACAATTCCACTTGGGAAATAAAACAGTTTTGATTTAAAGCTCATTTTTGCAAAGATATAGCTTATTTTATTCATTCTCGACCCTTCTAAAAATATTTTATAAAAGTGGGCATGGTTTTGAACTGATTTTAATTTTTTCTTCGAAGCATTCTTTATAGTAAAGGCAACCTCTTTGTCGAATTTTGTTATCATAGGTTTAACGGTTTTTGATTTATGATTAATAATATCTATAAAATTGATTTTATCACAAGTAGACGGCGCCACGCCCATTTTAAAATTGTTTTCAAATTTTTATCAAAAGCCTCAATATCAGTCCAACCATCAAATTTGAACATTCTAAATGTATTATTTACTAAATAATAATGTTTGCAAAGCACGCTGAGTATAAAGATGGCGGTGTGTGTGTGTTTATAAGTGTCCAAGGTACCCAACCTTCACAAAGTTTTCTGGGTAGGTTTACGTGATCACCTGGTATTTTTCTGGCTATATAAAATTTTGGCAAAAAATAGCGACACCTACAGCAAATAAAAGCTTCAGCTTGTCGAAAATCCGAGCATTTCACCTGTATAGAATTTTGGAAAAGTGGGCGATGCCACGACCACGTATATGGGTATGTTTATGTGTCATTCATATCTATTTTGAGCCTCACAGATGATCGCACGACAACATGCCGATAGCTCGTCGGCAACAAAACTGTAAAACTACAATAACAAATCGATCACTTTCGCCGATATTTGTCCATGAAAAAAGGATAGCTTTTCGATATCAAAACCATAAATTCTTGATAACAAATACATAAATAGTCGATATAAATCAATAACCCGTCAATTAGAAATATGGTTAAAAATTTGAAAGTTCGTTCAAGCCTCGCCTATAGAAAGAAATAAGAAATTGTTATCGATAACACGTCGAAAACTCGTCGGCAATGGCTGATATCGATAGCAAGCTGTCGACACTTCGACACCACACGGTCTGCTTTCATTTTCACGTTCTGTTTGTGTTTCTTATCTCTCCTTTACTCTCGGCAGGATGACCTAGAAATTTTTCTAAGCGGGGTCGCCCCTCAGCAGTGTTTGGCAAGCACTTCGAATGTATTTCTACCATGAGAAACTCTCAGTGAAAACTCATCTGCCTTGCAGATGCCGTTCGGATTCGGCATAAAATATGTAGGTCCAGTCCCGCCAATTTGTAGGAAAAACTAAAAAGGAGCACAACGCAAATTGGAAGAGAAGCTCGACCTAAAATCTCTTCGGAGGTTATTTCGCCTTACGTTTATTTATTTATGTACGTGTATCAAAATATACACATTAATCTGGATCGAAAACGCTAGTTTCCAACAAATTACTTTAAACCGTTGTCTGATATTTTCTACACATTTTTTTGAAAATGTGAGGATGTCTTTTATCCTCAGTTACGTGAGTTATTCCAATGAACCACGTAAATCAAACTTATCATTTGAGGGACAAAAAGGGGATTTAGAGGTACCGTCCAATATAAATATCCAAGTATTAAACTCGTTTCGAAATAGCTTAGGCTTGAAACGGGCTTTAGAGCTTTACTCTAATAGGCCTTTTTTCTCAAGAAATTATACACTGAAAGAAAAAGACTGGTAGAGTCAACCGAAATGCGGGGCAACTCAACCGAAATTTCTGTTAATTTTTATCCATCGCAACAAGATGTTGAATCAACGGCGGACAAATCGTTGATTCGTAATTGACCGTTTTAGTAGTCAAATGAACAAAAAAGTTATTGCGACAGCTTTGTACGAAAGTACTGGGTGCGAACCCAGGGTATACGGTGTGGCAGGCGAAGCACGGTACCATCACACCACGGTGGCACTTACTAACCGAACGTCAATTGGGCTACATCAAATATGCTGGCACATAATAAACATTATGCGCTTTATTATTTTGTTTTATTAAACGCACATTCACCAAATTTTATACTTTATAATTTATTTAATTTATAGTTTTCAACTTCGCTTTGCAAATAGAAATGAAAATAGTAGTCACAAAACTGATTCTCAATTCTTTCAGTTGCAGCTCAGCTCATTCTCAATTTCTTCTCTCGCATGTAGTTGCCACACTTGATTGTTTCGAACAAAACTTGCAGTATAAATGTTTGACATAACATTTTAAATGGAGAACTTGTAAGTTATAGAAAAATAAGAAATCAAATCGCAGGAAGGTAATTCACGACTGGAGTAACTTTACATGTAATTCGGCAGGTTTAATTTTCGTAACACTCTAAGTTGAAACGATTCCAAAACAACTCAAACTATTATTTTGTTGGAAACATCAACACGAAAAAGGATGTTTTTTATTATCTTATTAAATTCGTTCGCGTTAGTGAAAATTCGTAAAACCTTGAACAAAATGTTACTAACTTTGGAAAAATCCTGTTCGTTCAAACAAAACTGTTGCAACAAGAGGGCGCAATTTTGCAATTCGCTTGGATGAGAAGTTGCAAAATTGTAGCCCATAGATAGGTGTCCCCGTATCTCATAATTTTTGCACAGTAAATTCAAAATGGGTTTTTTCGTTTTGTATTGATAACTAGTTTTTTTTGTGTGTTTTTTCGATTTGATGGTTTTCTTATTTTGGTGTTTTTTTTTAACAAGTGGCATTGTAATAAGTACAAAGTAGAGAGCGCACTGAGCGTAAAATTCTCTTTGAAATTTGCTCATGTATTGACAATTGATCGCCATTGAAATGACCTGTAAGATCAGTTGTGTTAACAGAAAAATCAGTTAGATTGACCAGGAATCTGTCAATTTTACAGAATTTTGTTAACTTAAGAGCGACAATTTCTCTTCTGTTGAAATGACTAAACTAATTTGTTCGTTTGACAAAGAACTCGGTCGAATTAACCATAATTCGATAAATTTCACCGAATCTCCGTTAAGTCAAGAACAAGAGAACCGATTTGTTGTTTTTACTAGCACCATTTCTTTCAGGGTACGTAAAATCCGAGTCTGTTAAAAACAACGTGGAAAATATATAACGTTATACAATCCAACCAATCCTAATATTCATGCTAACAATTTTATCCAAGTGCGTTTATTGTACTTTTGTAACGCTATTAGCTGCTTAACCTTTCGTGCGTTACTACTTCCCACATTTCTGAACTTTCCGCATTACTTTTTTTTCTCATCTTTTTCATATAAACGTTTTTGTGGATATACATATTTGTACTCGAGCAGGGGCTAAGGGTGCAGCTAAAATACAGAAATAATAAGAGTAAGTAGGCAGAATAAGGAGGAAAGGCAATAGCAAGTGATAAGGTGGATAAGGCGGCGGGCGTAGCAAGAAGAGATAAGTTGTTAGAAAAAGTGGTATCCTTAAACTAATTATGTGAAATGTTTATCGTTTCGAATGCAACTATTTGTATATATATTTACATTTATGTATGTCGACTTTATATGTGCTCACCTACATTTCCTTAGTTATGTTATATCTGTGGTAGATAAATGCCGCTCGGCTGGGAGGGGAATATGTACACAACAATGCAAACTATGAAATGTATCTGCAAAATAAGGTAATCTACTCTAACGATTTATGCTGAACGTGCACTTAAAAAAAAATCTATAATATCTGACATCAATATTTTAGCGAGAAAATAGTGAAAATAGAAAGGGTTTGTGTTGTTGGTTAAAAAGCTCACTTTATTTGAGTCACCGATGAGTTAGTTTCATGATTTTTACGATAGCAAGGTCGCGGCGAAGTTTGAGGTAGTGTGCTGCCCTGACATGATAAACGCCCCAATGTTCCTTAATTTCTTATTTTTTAAATGGCGCTAAACCGCTTAAACGGTTATGACCGTCCAACAAGGCGTGCAACTCGCTTCTTCGATGGGTTCACTGGCACCAATTATTCACAGCAAGGAAACTTAATTGTTTTTCATCTGGTCTTTCCAGCCGAATGGGGGCCTCCGTCTTTCTCTGTGTCCCCAATGTCACATATGAGGTATTATGGATGCAGCTTCGGTTACGATTTCGGGCATACAATTTAGCTCCAACAGACAACGTTAGTTAAATCAGAACCACATTCACATTCTTATCTGGATCCAGAATAGATTGGTATTGAAAGCAGACTTTTTCGATATCGAAAAATTGGAAAAATTTAAAATTTTAAATCAGAACCACATTCACATTCTTATCTGGATCCAGAATAGATTGGTATTGAAAGCAGAGTTTTTCAATATCGAAAAATTGGAAAAATTTAAAATTTTAAATTTAAAGAAAATTTAAATTCATTGGCAATATAATAAGTGAGATGATTTTATAGTCCAATATATGCAGATCGTCCACATTTAGGAGAAAATTTTAAACTTTTGGGCGCCGTAAATCAAAGGTCGTTGATATAATACTGCAGTTTGATAAAAGCGTGGTCCTTGATATTATGTTGAGCAGAATCGTTTCCAAACCACGTCCACCTTTTCAAAAATAATTTGTCTGTTTCATAATAAGCCGTTGAATAGCCGATTACAAACATATCGATAAGTAACTTGTGTAACAGCGATCAGAAACCGATGAGATAGACGAAAACTGTTTGACAACAAATCGATAACTTTTCTTGAAATAATCGATAACTGTTCGATAATAAAACGAAATTTGTTCGATAGCAAATCGATAGTTTTTTGATACCAATTCGATAGCTTTTCAATAACAAGACGATAATTTTCGACAAGAAAGCGATAACACGCCGATAACAAATTCCCATCAAATCAATAACCTTTCAAAAATACATCGATAAATTTTTGAAAATATCACTCTCTTTTTTGTTCCACAAATTTTCGATAGCATACAGGTATTTATCTAAAAAAAAATAGGTTACGTATTGTAAGGAATGTTAGCAGCACTGAGCGATGCTATCGTCTCTAAGCCGATGCTAAGCAGTGACGTGAATTCACATCCATAGATCAATCATTATGTACCTACATAAACGAAACAATAATTGGGTCTACACATATGTACCATGTACGTATACGAGCAGCGGAGAGTCAATGCACAAACACATGCATATATCTGAGATACTCCTATTAGTATGCAATGAGAAAAACTATAAAATTGTGCAATTGTAGTTACAGCTGAGAAGTTTGAAAGCTGCTGGACTAGTAGATTCTGGAAGCGCCTAGAAGATGTGAAGGTTGAAATCAAAGAGTATAAAAGGCGGCAATTGTAGAGGCGCTGGAATTCAGTTTGATTTGAGTTGTCAAGCCGTTACGACTAAGACGATATCTAGCGAGCAATAGCAGTATTATTTTGAAAGTCAATTTCATTTAAGCTATCAGTTTGGTTATTAAGCCAGCTAGTTGAAAAGTATAAGTGTTATTGTGAAGTACTTTAATAAAGGCCGTTTTCCATTATTCAATATTGGAGTTATTTATTCAACAGTTTAGTGATACGAACTTAGCAAAAGGGCAAATAAGAGGACGGATTTGCAAGTAAATTCGTTACAGTATTAATAGCCTTTTTTATCGGTTGCAAATTTATAGCACTTCGATAGCAATTCTATTATGTTTCTATACTTCATCGATAGTACACATACATACATTTAAGAAACCAATACTCGTCGAAAAGAAGTTGACAACACGCCCATAACCTATCCATCAGAAATCGATAACTTATCGATTACAGTTCATCAACACTTTTATAACCAATTAATAACACACCGTTCGGTTTCAGTTTTGATTTTTAATTTTTCCTTTAACATGCCCTCCTTTTTTTCCTTTCCTTTCCTTTCCTTTCCTTTCCTTTCATTTCCTTTCCTTTCCTTTTATTTCCTTTCTTTTCCTTTTATTTCCTTTCCTTATTGTTCCTTTTCTTCCCTTTCCTTTCCTTTCCTTTCCTTTCCTTTCCTTTCCTTTCCTTTCCTTTCCTTTCCTCTCCTTTCCTTGACTTGCCTCAATTTGCAGTCTGATTTCGCTAATAGCAACTACATTTTTTTTTTATAATTCTTATAGCAAAAATGTTCAGTGTAACAACAAAAATTATAGTTAGTCGCTGTGGGAACTTAGCGGCTTGCAGTGGAATATACCTAGAAAAAACTGAAAAGATGGTCGTAAAAGAATGACATTAAGGTAATTTAAATGAAAAAATGCATTCAGCTAAAGTTTTTGCAAATAGTTTTAATTTGTATCTAAAGCTCCGCTGAAGAATGCCACTTCCCAATAGAATCTAGATATAAAAAGGAGTAAAATACTCGTACATACAAAAGTTCAAGAGACGCAATAAGAAGGGTAAAGGGAAACATTGGTTTATTACAAGAATATTAGATACACACTGGCATGGATGCATTTGGCGCTTAAGCAGAACGACATGAAGGACAGATAATAAGCGTAGTGGGGTAAGATATGCCTGAGTATTTACTCTGCCCACGCAGAGTGTGCTACAAGTATAGAACATCTGCAGTGTGCAGATGGAAGATAATTTTAAAATAACGTACTGAATCGCATTTTCAATTTACTTATCTGCGAGCAATTTCAATGAATGAAAGTGACTTTGAGCGAAGCAACGCACGAATGAAATGCCAACGTGTCTTACAAATTTGATTAAATGTCCTTCGCTCCGTCTCCGTAACTGTGCCGCTGTGGCTGTATAAAATCACGCGTAAGTAGACACATACATTTATAGTATGTGCGTGTGTGACAGTATGCGTGTGACTCATTACACTGCTGTATGTCAACTGTCAACACCTCATTTGCAATTAAAGGATGAAAAATAAATATAATTTATAGTGAGCGCCTTCGTAAAGCTTTTTCACCGATATTCTCCACACACTCTCAAACTTAATGCTTATGCTAACATATACATATATAGTGTGTATATACATATATAAGTTTACATAGATAGTACGTGCGTGCTATGAGCTATGGATGGTGGTTCGCTGCCTCAATGGAGTTAATGTCGTTGCACGCAGTACAAACAACTAACAGCACTTGGGCCATCATCAATAATCAATAAAGATGCCAACGAAGAAGGGAAATTCAAGAAGGAGTTAAATATATGTATGTTAATTAGAGTGACCGAAAAAACGAATTACATTTCAAAATGTGTCAACGTACTCTGAGTGAAGAAAGACGTGGCTACCAAAGACTCGTTAATGTTGATGTGTTAACACAGGTGCAGGTCAACAAAACTTATATTTTTAAGTTAATTATAGCTCGCAAAATAAGCCACAAAAAGGTTTCGGAAACATATAATTTCCGATTTTTTGCGAAGAGCTTCGTCGGTTTGTTATTGGTAACAGCATTTAGCAACGAGCTATTTTTTTATTAGCGAATAATTAACGCCAGCGAATTATTATCGTTCAGTTATTGCTCAGTCATCAGCTTCTTATTGGTTTCTTATCGGTCTGTTAAGGGACGGGTTACAGATACAGAAGTCATCGACTATACATATGTATATTGAAGTTTCATATTTCATATCACCGGTATGTGTCATTTAAAGCCGTTGAGTCGTCGAGAACAAATCGATAACACTCCGATAAGAAATCGACAACTTTTCGATATCAAATAGATTACCTTTGTTTTTAAACAAATCGAAATCATTTCGATAAATTGTCGAAAACTTTTCGACACAAAAGTATAACTTTCTGACACTTATCGACATTTTTTCAATAAATAGTCATAACTTTACGATGGTAAATCTATAATTTTCCACAACATAGCGAAATTTTTTATTAAAATTCTACAACTTTTCGATAACAATTCCATTTTTGTTAACAACCATCACTTATTGATATGTTATCGATGAATTTTTGGTAATAAATCGATAATTTTTTAATAACAAACCGGTAACTCGTCGTTAAAAAATCAATAACTCATTCATAACATTTGCAATCTATAACAATTTGTAAAACTTCTATAACAAGTCTATAACTCGTCTATGCCTCATCGGTATTGCACCTATTACAAACCGATAACTTGCATCACTTGTATAATAAATCAATAGCTAGTCGATAGTAAGCCGTTACTCACTCAGGTATACACACCATCGATTGTTTATTAGTAGTGCATATGAACCTTCGCTGTTATCCCCCTTGGTCCATTGCAAGTTTGCTGCTCAATGTATTCTTCAATTTTCCCCAAAAGATCACCCAATGGTCACATAGGATGGGCCGCCTCGTGATTTCAATATCACTTCTTTCAGAAAATATTTCCAAAATATGGCGTAATACCTATTTTACATCTCCGAAAGTTCCTTCTGCACAGATCAGAGCAGTCCATTCCCTATTTTTTATAGCATAGGCTTCCGCATGCAACACAGACCAAGCTTGAGGTAATACCTTACCTGCAGATATTTAGAATATAGACTAAGCCTTAATAATTTTTCCATGTTTACGTCATTTGTGTAGCTGGAGATGTTTCGCTCTAGCAGGAAACAGTGTCTGACTTTCAATAGCTGGCATGTGATGAAGTCCTTGATGAGCATCATTTTAAAACGCATTCAGTGTTTTATTGATAAACAGGGAGAGATGCATTGGTCCGTAATATTGGGCTTCACGCATCCGAGGTCCTTTAGATCGCGTGTCAAACTGTAAGCAGGGATTGGAATTATGACATCGATTTCCGCAAAACAAGTGTGGCTTATTCGTCTAGTTTAATTCGGCTATACCGAAAAGTGAGTATCCATCACGATCGATTCTTAGTTGTTTCAGGAACCATTGAGGTTTCTAATGAATATCCATTTTCCTTTAACTCTGTTGCAAAATGTCAATTCTGTTAACTCTTTTGAGACTTACAAATGTCCGAACCTAATGGCATTGTTACGGTGCCGCTGCAGAGCTCTCTGGAACAATTTGGACAAGTTGCGTTTTATTCTCAGGTCTTGGTTTATCGTCCAAATCATTTCTCAGGTCTTCCCTAAGTCAAATCTTGTAAATTCCCTACCGAAGTCTTTCAAGAGCCCTTAAGCTGGATTGGTAGTGGCATATGCCCTGATCAACAGACTGCTGTACTACAGAACTGACTGTGGAATGCAGATGCTGGTAACCTATGCTGAAAATCTGGCGAACTACTTCAGGCAACGAATCTCGGACTCGTTTAAGAACATTTTTGCAGGGATACTTGTTTACGGTGGCTAAACCCTTATAAATCAGAGCTAATTCTATTAACACGGATAAGTATGAGAACAATTGGGATTCATCAGGTAGTTTATGTTACCCGATCACTGCAGCTTATTCCAACGATAAGTCACCAGTTTTAAAGATGCGGATACAGTGCTAACCAGCCCGTGTTGCTTTAGGGTGCTTAACATCCCTACGGATACACAGGTGGCTATTAAAGCACCTTCGGGAGTACTCAGTAAGTGTCTAAACCCGCTCGATATTTCTTGCAGCTATATTTCTATAAAGATTCGCTCGCTGACAAGGCACGGTGACATCCCCGACAGTTGTAATTCAGGATCCGTTGCCCGAACAGGAACATGCCAACCAAAATTGGACGCCCATTATGGTTTGCATTGCCACTGATCACTTGTAGTCTAGCACTTAAAAGATGGGCCTTTAGTCATAAGTGAGCGCTGGTTATCAATGGAATGGACAAACCAGTAGCTATTGTAATATCATATGGGCATTAAAAGTGTTCTAGTGAGCTGCTTCTACCTAGTTTGGTGCAACGGTTCCACAACCTACCGTTAGCCTAACCAAGACCACTATTTTATTGTAGCCTAACATAGATCAATACGGTATTTTACGAAGACTAGACACCGATTTGTTGTGTCTTGTTTTTCTGAATATCCCTTCCATAGATTCTTTTTTGAAGTCCAGCTCTTGCTTCTGTCCAAATTTATGAATTCCAAATTTATTATTACAAAAGAGGCAGATGATTTCGATCTCGTTTCTTTAGAACTTGAAAATGTTCACCTAATACGATTTATACCTTTTAGTCAAATTTAGCCCCGTATCCACAAATTGAAAGAAATCATACCTAAGAAAAATGGCGACTAAAATCAACAGACCCGTTGGTTGGTTTTTTTGCCGCCTGGATACTAAAGATCCAAGCCCTAGTAACACAAGGGGTATCATTTTAATGCACATTTCTTCTGGAACCAATTGCTGTTGATTTAGTATGGCTGCGCTTCTTCCTCAGGTTCCCAAAGTACATAACTGCCCATAGTTAGAAACGTAGTGTGTGCTAGAGCTGGGCATTCACACAGGTAATGTTTGACTGTTTCTTTGCTGCCCTCCTTGCCGCAGCTCTTGCAAATGCTATTAAAAGGAGCACCCATGCTGACAGCATGCAGGCCTATCAGCCAGTGGCCGTTGACTGTGGGCCTATTTCGTAGGTCATCCGTTCTCATTCTATCGTAATTCGGTCAGGTTTGCTGGGTTATCTTGCAGGTCTCCGAGAAGTACCAGTTGGAGATTGCTATCACATTTAATCTGTTTGTTTCTTTCACTTGATGTAAGTTAACGATGCATCTCGACTGCCTCAACGGCATCGATTAGTGAACACTGCCCTTGCAAGTTCGTCTGCCTTATAATTACCCTCGATGTTGCTATGACCAGGTGCTCATATAAAAGTTATCTTTTGAAATAAGCTGCAGCTTGAAGCGACCTCTTTCAACTGCTGACCGTCTTTTTAAACGAAGTGATGGGAATTAAGCGCAATAAGCGTTGCTTGGCTATCTGAGTAAATGCGAACCTCGGGACCTCACCATAGAGTTCTCCGACAGGAGCGCCAGGAAGCCAGACATATTAAACTATTTTTAAAGAAATAGCCTTCTTATTTCCGCCTACTTAAATTCACATTTTTTTTTAAAGCTGTGAGGGTCTAAATAAGTACAAACTTCTCATTTTACTGGTTACTCTAATGTGTGTACGTGTGTGCATATATTAGCAGAGATGAAGACGGAAGTAGAAGTGAGTAAAATTAAATTTTCGCCTGACAATATTCCACTCAAAGGATAATATAAAATTCCTTTTTTTTTTGGCAATATGAAGTGCTGCTCCTGCTCCTGCTCAGTACGCTGCCGCAGCGTTTTCATGCTCGTACCTCGAGTACATGTATTTACCAAAGATACTTTGAAGAGTAAAGATGTTGCATGCGCGAACTTCAGTGGAAAGCAACGGAGCTTCACAAAATTCTAGTAGGTCACTTTCACCATACCACAAACTTTAACACAATTTTTAACATAATTTAAGCACACAAAACACTGATTTGAGTTCTAGAGAGTAAAAATTAAAATTTCGAATAGATTAGCTGAATAAAAAATGTACAAATAATTTTTTTTTTTTTGGGTTTTAGATTTGTGATGGTCGGGGCAGTTCTCCCATACAACCAGGGTAGTAAAAAACGTGTATGTATAGCTCAACTTAAACTGAATTCCAGCGCCTCTACATTTGCTGCCTTTTATACTCTCTGATTTCAACGTTCGCATCTTCTAGGCGCTTCCAGAATCTACTAGTTGCCATCAGCTCTCAAACTTCTCAGCTGTAACTACAATTGCACGATTTTGTAGCTTCTCTCATTGCATACTTTCAGGAGTATTTCAGATAAATGCATGTGTTTGTGCATTGATTCTCCGCTGCTCGTATACGTACATGGTACATATGTGTAGACGCAATTATTGTTTCGTTTATGTAGATACATAATGATTGATCTATGGATGTGCATGATATCACTGTTTAGCATCGGCTTAGAGATAGCAGCACCCCTTAGTTTTGCTAATATTCGTAACAATAGTATCCCAGTTAGCTTTGATTGATGTTGATTTCTCAATGTTGCAGTGTAATAGGGCTTCAAACGAGTTGTTTGATTGTGAAACGATTGCCCTTGAGGCAGTATAGCGATATTTGTGTTTGTAGTTTTTGGAACGATTACAATATAAAAAGGGCTAAGTATAAGCCCACTTTCGGTTTGTGCATTGAGCGAAAAAAACGGAAAAGATTGAAACAAATAAAAGAACAAAAAACAAAAAATAAAAAACAAAAAAGATGCCAATTTGCGTTGACCTCTTCTGCTGTATGACTAAAACGAAATTGTTAAACAAAGATAAAAAATTGTTGAAAACGAAAATTTGTAACCAGTGTTAAAGTGATACATATAGATATGTATATGAAGTTTTTTTTTTTTTTTTGTTTTTTTTTTTTTTTTTGTATATATCACATATAAGTTTATGTGTCAGTCTTTGATATAAAATATATGTTAGTTATATTGTGGAATGCAATTATTTTGCTACGTAATTTAACATTTTTTTCCAACTTTGCTTCACTCATGAAGTTACAAAGATCTTTTTTTTTTAGGATTTTAGTGCAATCTTTGTATGTTTTTGCTGCATTGTATTTAGTTCTTATTGTGTCATATTCCCTGCAAGCGAAGATCATGTGGGTATAGTTGTCAAGCAAATGACAGACATCACAGAGGTTTGTATCGACTATTTTAACTTTATTTAAGTATACTTTATCATAGGTGTGACCTGTTATTAATCTGTTAATTGTCTTAATTTATTTTGCTTCGAGTGTTGAGTTGTGATACGAGGGTTTTTTTTTGGTATTTCTGGAACGAATTGATTTGAGAAGAACAATAGCCACTCCGCCACAACCGTCACTTCTTTTCTTTTCAATAATACTAAAATTTGATGTATTTTTATTTTTGTTTGTGTCCTCATGTGAAAAAACTTCACTGAGACACGCTGTTTCAAATTCTTTCGAGTTTAAAAAAAGTCAAAGTTGTCTTTGTACTCGTGTTCCAATGGTACATGAAACCGGACACGGACAGAGATCCAACATGCAAACGCAACAACAATGCGATCCATATGGTTCACATGCCATATCATTCGCATGCCAAACCTCCATCCGCATCCGGCCCATGCACCACTGGAACACGAGGAAAGACTTAATATTATATTGTAACACTCTCAAAATGGTTTGATTTCTCCTCATCCTCCATCATACCTTCCGATTCTGTCTCTTCTAAAATTGCAAATGTTTGTTTAAGTCTGTCAGCAAAATGCACAAAGGCATTTACACCTGCAGTGAAGTCTACCTGACGGAAGGCATCCCTAGGAAATTTCGTCATTTCAGTTGTAATTTTTTCAATTTCGGATACTAAATATAGGTTGGGCTGATTAAACGCCACACCGTTATTTTGTAATTTTTTCGGTCTAGCTCCCCCACTGTACGTCGGTTTTTCTTAATTTAGTACTTTTGCACTTTGACGTCTTACAACCTTAGAGTAAGACATTGGTGTTGAAATTTTGTTTATCTCAATTTGATTGTCTTTTGAGTGGTTTTTATGTGTATTAAGGTCAGGGAAATGGTCCCCACTGAGAAGTTCAAATCTATTTTGGGATTCTAGCTTAATTTCCTTAAGTACCTCTTTCCTCGTTTGTTTTTTTAATATCATTAATTTGTTGCTGTGATTTTCTTTTTCCCATGCTGAGCAAATTTTTCTGGCAAATGCAATATGCGACGTGTCCCCACACATAATGCATTCAGATTCACAGTTGTTTATGCACACCTCTTTTTTCCCACACTTAAGACATCTTTTCTTGGATCTACATGCCATCTGTGTGTAACCCAACCTTCCACATTTATAGCATTGTCTTACCATGGGATAGAAATAGTGAACTTCAAGAATTGAATAGTGTAGAATTACTTCTGCTGGGATTTTATCTCCAGAAAATCCAATTTTACTGACCAGGTCGAAACCCTGGTATCACTATCCTTACTTTCCTTTTTGGTGAATCTTTGAACTGACGTTATGGGAGTTTTAGAAATCAAACTTTCTTTGATTTCGTCATCCGTATTTTCTGGTGGAATGCCCTTAATAACCCCGTAAGACTCGATATAAGTCTTTGGAACAAAAGTTCGGATATTTTTATCTTTTAGAATTTTATTTATTATGCATCTATTTGCATAGTTCCATTTTCAAGAATAACTCTATATAGAGTTAAACCAATTGATTTCATAGTCGAGATTCCCTCGATGTTAAACTTTTCAATTTTTCTCCGTAGATAGAGGCCATTTTGAACATTTTTATTTTGCACGTTTTCGGAATTTGATATATCGAAAAGAACACTAGCTTTACCCTTATGGCTTGCTGGGTAAAATACCGTTTCCCTTGTTTCACCATTTGTATTAATAAAAACTCCTGTCCTAACTGGATTTTCGCTAACTGTATTCCTTGTATTTTTTGTTATACTAGTAGAAGGAATATTGGCGGTTTTTTCATTACTTTGGGTGAGTGAAATTTTAACATTTTGGGTTTGCCTAGTACAATTTTCTGATTCCAAGTCCTTTTTGTTGGCGGCTCTTTAGGCACTCCACCAGTTTCTTCGTTATTTGACGCCATTGCGTCACCTACACAGCTGTTTGCTGTATTTGGTCAGCACAAAAAAGTATAAAAAACTGTATTTTTTAACAATGCACCTTAAAAAATAAATAAATAAATATAACAATGCAGCTTACCTTGGAAATAAAGCCAGCTTACCACACTCTATATTTAGATTACACACTTTCTGTTAATTGAAAACAACTTTATTGCAGAATTTTTTTTGTTAAAATGAAATTGCAGAAAAAAGCCGTCCACACTATTTGCTCGCTCAACCGGAAGTGGTGCAAATAATTGTTAAATAATAAATACAGACAGCGGTAGTTTAACAAATTCTGCTGTGGTAAGTGGTGAATGTGACCTACTAGAATTTTGTGAAACTTGCTTCACACTATTTTTCGTCCCTGCAACATCTCTATCTTAAAATTGTCTCTGGTTTTACTTGGCTGTGACCATGTTCTCAAGCATTAATATTTTCTATATATGCAGATAGCACATTGCAGTTGCCCGTTACCTTTTCAGTTTCTTCTCGTTTATTTATTATTTTTTTTTTTTTTTTGTTAATTTTTAATGCAAAATTTTATTTTTTGCTTATTTTTCGATCACTTTTTTGTAGTTATTGCATCAATTTTGGGGCGAATGCCTTTGTGCTACTGACACGCACAGCTTCTGCATCTGCATAAGTGCAATGTTGTTGTATGTGTTTAGCTTTATAAGCTGCCGCTGCTGCATGGCTTCCTGCCCTTTCGAGTGCTACGAGTACTTGTGGCCATGTTAGAAATTTCTATTAGGATTACTGTAATTACTTCTCCCCCTTTTACTTTTCTCACTGTCAACGCAAGCATAGATGCAACTCTTTATCCGTACTTCCCCATATGCTAATCCTAGTTAATGTTGCTATGGGCACTGAAATAGATTTTCCTGCAGCTGCACATAATCTTGCTTTTGATATTAGCAAGATGTTCGAGCGAAAATAGCAATTTTAGTATTTTATTTTTTTTCGATGCTTAACTTTTTGATTTTTTACTTCTCCTAAGCTCAAAATTAATAAGGCTTTGATCATCTATCAGGCTCACTTTTGTATTATATTTCTTTTCTATTTGAGCTTTTGGATTAGCACTGGTATAAAATATGGAGTTGTTGTTGTTGTTGTTGTTGCTATACCGTTAAGGTTGCTCCCCGAAGGCTTTGGGGAGTGTTATCGATGTGATGGTCCTTTGCCGGATACAAATCCGATACGCTCCGGTACCATAGCACCATTAAGGTGCTAGCCCGACCATTTCGGGAACGATTTATGTGGCCACATTAAACCTTCAGGCCATTCCCTCCCTCCTTACCCCCAAGTTCCATGAGGAGCTTGGGGTCGCCAGAGCCTCGTCTGTTAGTGAAACAGGATTCGCCGCGGATTGGTGAGGTTGACAATTGGGTTTGGAGAAGTTATATATTGCGCTGGCAACCTGAAAGGTTGCGCTACACAGCCCCTTGAATCTGGTATTTTAGTCGCCTCTTACGACAGGCATACCTACTGCGGGTATATTCTGATCCCCTAACCCGCTGGGGTCAAAATATGGAGTCTCGTGGCGCTTTCGTCATAAGTCAGTTTTATTTATTAACTTTTGAAAAAGGAAAGGCGTGATTTTGTGGTGAATTACTTTATATTGATAAAATATAAACTATTCAATCTGTACATTGGAGGTTTCTTTTTTTATTTTCATAGGAGAAAGCCTGAAAGTCAGTGTAGGAATTTAACCTGCACAAAACTCCTACCGTCTAAGTACCATTACCTCCAGGTCCTACCGTGAAATACTCCGTCGGAAGTTGCTGTACTTTCAATGCCGACGGACGGTTGGTTTGCTCGGGCTGAGTCCCTCAACCTTCTAGGGGTAGAAAGTACCTCCAAATTACGAAGCATAATTTTTATGGAACATTCGCAAACACTTCTTCTGAAGCGTCTTCGTCCAAATACGCATACAAATATGATAGTAGAGATAGTTATTTTTCGCACGTTATGCGAACGATTTTTAGCCCGCATTCACATCATCTGTGGGTGTTCATGTCGGAATAGCTGGCATAATTTGTCGGAAATCTGCAGAAAGTTAGAGCAAAGTAATTAGTATGGAAAAGGCTGTTCTAACTCAAATGGTGAAAGGAAAAGTATATAGATACTGACATAAATATATGTAACCGCAAAACAGCAAATGTGTGTGTGTGTGTGCGTGTGAACTTTGTGAACCCAGCAAGAAATCGAGGGACTGATCAGTATCACATCAGTATCTGATTAGACTGATCTGATACTGATCAGATACTGATCGCTGAGTTGCTCGATTTCTTGCTGGGTTCACAAAGTTAACACGTACACACACACACACATTTGCTGTTTTGCGGTTACACACACACATACACAGTTGCGGTTTTGCGGTTACATATATTTATGTCAGTATCTATATACTTTTCCTTTCACCATTTGAGTTAGAACCGCCTTTTCCATACTACTAAAATACCACTACCGGGAAGATCATCACCCCTCAAGTCCCAAAGTCCCAAACACTTCTAGCTACTTTTTATGAGCCATGATGCACTCATCCCAAACGTCTTACATGTCTTTCGAACCTCACTCTCGCCTGGGCCTTTGCTTATATTTCACATCATTGTATCAGATGTTTGCAGAGACAGTCGTAATTTAAATGCGGAGTGAGCTGTAACACACCTAAGAGTAGCCGGGATTCCTGAGGAAGCAACTGCCACAGCGATTTCTCTCTTTGATTTTACATCGGCTCATATTAAATTTAGCAGAAATTTTTTTTCGGTTCCTGAGGCGTATCTAAGAATACCAACCCTCCCTTAATGTCAACAATCTCTCGTTGAATAGTTTCGTATACGAGCTTTTGATCTAAAACAAATAATGCTTTATATGCATTTATGAAGGTACGCGAAAACTCAATACACAATATGTTTTCTAGATGGAGGAGAAGTGATGAATTCAGCAAAGAATGTCTAGACAACGTAATATCGGGTGGGATCGAAAGTCTTACTAGATCGAAAGTCTTACCAGCTGGGCATGAAATATGTCTTACAGAGCCATGTGTAATTACGCTCTTGAGGCAGTAGAACGCTCCTTTAAGGTACCGAAGTATCCATTACATATCTTGCGAAAGATCCCAGGCTTCTTTGCTTGGCACAGGTCTCTGTATTGATACATACGATTGGGCAATTCAGAAAGCACCTTCCCTATTGCCTACGGAGACGATGCTTAAACTAAACCAGGTCACTCATAGTGTAAATATATGGATGTTGATGGTCTAGGCGGACGCCGGGGTTTGACGGTAGCGTGCTACGTTCACCACACCGAATATCCTGGGCTCGATTCCCAGGCAAAGCAATAGAAACAAGTTTTTTCAATAAGAAAAAAGTCTTTCTAAGCGGGGTCGCCCCTCGGAAGTGATTTGGCAAACAATCCGAGTGTATTTCTGCCATGAAAAGCATCTTAGTGAAAACTCATTTGCCTCGCAGATGCCGTTCGGAGTAGGCGTAAAACGCGTAGGTCCCGCAAAGTCAAATTATAGGAAAATTAAAAGGAACACGACGCAAATTAGAAGAGAAGCTCGTCCTAAAATCTCTTCGAAAGCTATTGCTCATTGCATTTTTTTTGTTTATCATGAACCCTGCTATCATTAGTATGACGGTTGAGGACCAACAAATTGAAACATGCAGTTCAACGATATACTTTGGGGTAACCCTTAATAAAGGCTCACCTTCTTGGAGCACATTCGATGAGCATGTGGAAGCACTGTGCACAATATAACGAGTCAGGGTAAAACATATTCAGTGCAAAGTCATGTAAAAGGAAGCTGCTCACATTAGTCTCCTTTTCTGTGATCTTCAACCGTGTATAAGTTTTAGCACATGCAACGAAACACCGAAAGTTCTGAATCGCTTTGGACCTTGATCAAGAGAGAACGCAGAGAGGTGCTGCGAATTGCTTTAACTTGCCGATCCGATGCTCGCCATAGCATTGGACTAACAGTACTGCAGGAAATTGAATCGGAGGTAGTCATAAATACCTGTAGTGTGAAACATTCGTTTTACTCTACTGCCACCTTTTTTTGGTGAATTGAGTGATGAGGGGAAGCATTTTGGGTGAAAATGCATGTTAAAAGGAGTTCGCCACGGTCAAAGTTGTTCAGAGCCACCGTGGAAAAGGTATTGTTTTATGATTCGATTAATATTGATAGATTACTATTATCGTCAAAATATGAGTATGTTATCGGCTTGTTACACGCCGAAACAAATTGATGTCCTTTCGAAAATTGACTTTTCAATAACAAATCTATCCTTCCTATAAATAGTCGATACCTCTTCGAGAGAACTCTATAACTTTTCAAAAACTAGTCAATAACTTTCCGATAACAAATCGATAATAAACCGATAACAAACTGATAGTTTTCAATTACATACCGATTACTTTTCAATAAATAATCGATAAATTCTGATGTTTACATATCAAACAAATTTCAAAGGGCTGATGCATGAAGTAAAGGACGGACGGGCATCGTAGTCATGGAGCCACCTACCAATTTGTCTGCCTAACAGTATTCTTTAATTAGTTATCGCATCTTATCGAAGTTCCCAATTTCGAAATTAAAGTAATAGTCAAATCAAATACTGAACCGAATCCGATAAAGACATCTTAATTTTTGCATTAAAAGACGACGGATGGGCAAGGGTCAGTCGAAGCTTGTTTCGAAACAAATAGTTTTAATAAATGAAAGCCTATACATTTTTGAATGAATTTTCTTTTCTGAAGGGAATTAGATTTCGATATTCTATTTGTTTGCAGCCGTTATTATAGTTTCTCTATATATGATCTTCTATGGGAACGTGTGAAAAACATATCATCATGACTGTCATAATCTTCGTCATCTTTATCATTAAAGTTATTATTGCCACTCACGCGTAAAGGCAATGACCCGGACGACCATGTGTGCGAAGAGAGTGGGGAGTGATGCGAGCCACGCTTATTTGCATTCAACGATGAAGAACTGGGACTGTAGGACCAGAGATTTGAGGACTCGCTCTGACTAGCAGGGGGACGCAATGGGCGACGTTCAATGGGAAAATGATGTTCCGGTAGCGAATGATGTTCTATAGGATAATGGTGCTGAAAATGATCTTGTGGTGGTGGCTGATCATGCTCATCGTGATATTGAACACGATGATCGGACTGATGCTCATGTGGCTGGCTTTCATAATCCGTATGCTGTTGAAATTGATTTATTTCATATGGTTGTTGTTGCTGTGGCTGATATATTTGTGGTTTGGGGAGAGGCCGATGAATTTGTGGTTCATGTGGTTCTTGGTCAAAATATTCAGGAACATACGGATGTGGTTGCTGCTGATGCGCTTGGTAGTATTGATGATGAGTCAGAGTTGCGCTTGTTGCCGATATTAATGTTTGATTGGGATATGGAAATGAAGAGTCATGAAAGTTGGCTGGCGGATTGTGGTTTGGCGCAATAACTGGTGGTGTAGGCGTGGCGGAAAAAGGTACCTGACCGAAATGAGGATTAGGGGCATGCGCTTGGTTGTTGTTAATATTTGGATTGTGCTGGCTGCCATAATTTGGCACATTGTTGTAGTGCTGTTGGTTTGTAGTAATGCCACCACTGCCATAACTAAATTGTGGTTCAGGGGGCCGAGCGAATTGATTGTTGTTATCGTAATTATTATTTTGATGGTTTTGATTGTTGTTGCTGTTGCCACTGTTTGTACTTGCACCACCAGCTACATTATTTCCAACATGCACGGCATTAGAGACACCAACATTAGACAATTTAGTTACGCCGACCCCATCACTGTAAGGTGATGTATGCAAAATCACACCACTTTCCGCCGGTGCTGCTGCCGCAATTGAATTGCCCGCTGCTCCAGCTGCTGCCGATACCAAATCCTCTGGCTGCACTACAATATTTGCGCCCGATGTAAATGTTGACGCTGGCGAAGTGCTGTGTTCGCGTGAGTTCATTTCGGCCAATTTGCTATTGCGATTGCGCACCATATTCTTAGTCATTACCATCACAGTGGGATTCATAGCTTCCATATTGTCTTTGAGGCAATTTTGTAATAGATTTATAAAGAAGAAAAAAGCTAGCAGTGTAAGCGCATTCATAGTGGAAGCATTGCTGTCTTTCTTGTTGTATTTCTTCTTTTTGTCACCCCCTTTGTTCGGATATGCAGGCTGCGGATGTGGACGAGGTTGATAATATTTAGGTGGTTGTACAGGAGCTCCATAACCACTACCCATTGTTGCATAAGGTGCACGCGAACCACCAGTAGGTACATGCACAGGTACAGCTGGATGATAATCATACCCGCCACCATAGCCGCCGCCACCATAAGCGCCGACACTACCACCAGTACCGCTAGAGGGTTGCTCATAACTATGCACAGCGTCATTCGAAAGTCAAGTTAAATGGCGTAAAAAAGCATGAAAAGAAATGAATGATTTAATGCACAATTAATACCTGCTGGGCTCATAGTTTTTATCGTATTTCCTACCCATAACCTGAGTGACCGGTGCCGCCACCACTGCCGCCTGTGGCAGTTGGATCACCACCCCAACTAGTTCCTCCCACTGCGCTGTTAGGGTAAGCTCTTTGCATGGGAGTCTCATCATCTTCCATAGGCTCCATTGCAGATATCATATGATCGTGGTAATCTGTCCTGCCCTCGACATTACTGTGATTAAATGAGAAGAAAGTAGGGAAACGTAATATAATGCTTGGGTTGGTATTTTCTTAATTACAGAAATGTATGTTTTTCCTTACGCATATTTGTCCATATTTCCGTTGATTGCTGCCAGCAGTGGATGCATTGGGCTATTGTCGTACGTCGGCGCATGATTTGGTGGGTAATTATTATTAAGCTGTGTCATTTTTATTCAACTCGTATGTTCATTGATCCTGAATTTAAAAAATATGTATGTATATCACTTATAGCAATGTCTTATAATTCCTTTGCAATTATCTAAAAAAAATTGTTCAAAATAACCAAAATAGTAAAAACAAAATTTACACTTCCGTATTGCCCAAGTTTTTTCAAAGCTCATTTACTACCGTGGGTATCAAAATGGCGGTACTTACTGTCTTTTTGGAATTTCAGTGCCAGTGAATTTCTGCGATTATAATTTACTTACTAACAAATTAAACACGTATTTAAAATACACATTAAAAAAAAGGTTTTAAATATGTTTTATAATTGAAAAATCGAAAAACTTTCAAACCAAAGTTAACTTTTCTATGATATCCCTTTTAACCAGTGAGGTTCTGTATTCTGTTCATAGTTTTGAACTCTACTTTTGAGTCTACAAATTATTACTCCGTATATTGTCAGGAAGTTCCACGTAAATATTTTCTCTTGTTTAACTTCCTTTATATTAGATCTTAAACGCACTTTTGAGTAGGTTAGGTTAGATTAGGTGGCAAGGGCTGAGCTGGGCACTATGGTAACAGCTCACTGCTTAGGCCACCAGTGGGCACATTGTAATACCCTATACGGTCTCAAAGAGGACCCCTACCCTGCCTAAAGCGGGTCAAACCACCTCGTGGTAATTATAAATTTTGCTAGAGCCCTTACTACATAGCAAGAGACCTCAGCGAGGTCATTTAGAAAAGGTTTACCAAGAATAGCCATCCTACGCTTACTAAGCGCTGGACAGTGACAGAGAAGGTGCTGGACGCTCTCTTCCTGTACATCTGCAGCTGCGACAATAGTCGAAGGTCGTTACCCCATTCTAGCACCATGCGTGCCTATTAAGCAATGCCCTGTTAGAACCCTTATCAGGGACGATAGAACTGCTTTGTTTAAAATCAGAAGCGCTTCTGTGGTGCCCTTTGTCATGTAAGAGCCAGGTTTGCCTGGATGTCTCACACGATGATATGGCTGACCATAGTCCATTTGCGATTCTTATAGTGCTTGTGTTCACACGAAGCCTGAAAGTGGCCATAGGTATGCCTACCGAATCATTTCCCGGAAGGATATGGTCGGTGGTGCCTCTTCTGGCCAGCTCGTCTGCTCTGCAATTGCCTTCAATATCCCTGTGCCCAGGTACCCATATAAAACTGATACTGAAGTGCTGAGCCATCTCGTTAAGAGATCTGCGGCATTCAGTGACCGACTTTGCTTTGTCGACGAATGAGTCCAGGGCCTTTAATGCGGCCTGGATGTCTGAGAAAATAAACACCCGTTTATCATCCTATGGCATAGACCCTAGATGGTTCACAGCCCTGTGTATTGCTAGCATTTCCGCTTGGTAAACACTACAGTAATCTGGTAGGCGAAAAGAGACCTCTAGACCCAGATCCGGCGAAAAGAGGCCTGCTCTCACCTTCCCGTCAAGCTTAGAACCATCCGTGAATATATTGATGGCACCCGGTACCGTATGATGTCTGGTATTCCAGTCCTGTCGCGATGGTATATATATACTATAGTTTTTTAACGAAGACGTTTTTTGGCGTGCAGTATTCAGTGCGCACCGGTATTGGGACTGGGGCGTAACTTTTAGTGGAAATCAAAACCTGGGGCATACTTCAAAACGCATAGATATGCAAAATGTGGCAAAAATTTGTCGCCAGGTGGCGCAGAAATTTTTAAAACTCGCCCGACTTTGCAAATTTTGCTCCCAGGGACCTCAAAGTTTGACAAAAGCTAAGAGCTCTATTTGGATATTTAAAAAGAATACTTGATGCGATTTACCTCCGAAGAGATTTTAGCCGAGCTTGTGTTCCAATTTGCGTCGTGCTCCTTGAATTTTTCCTACAAATTAGCGGGGCAGGACATACATACGTGTTTTATGCCGACTCCGAACGGCTTCTTCAAGGCAAATGAGTTTTCACTGAGAAGCTTTTCATGGCAGAAATACACCCGGAGTATTTTCCAAATCATTTCCGAGTGGCGACCCCGTTCAGAAAAACTTTTTTTTTAATTGAAAAAACTGTTACTTTTCCCGGGAGATGAAACCAGCACCCCCGGTGTGGTAGGCGGAGCACGCTGCAACCACACACATAATTCTGAAGACCACAGCAATGCAAGAAAGAAGAAAAAAATTCCGCTGGATGACGCACTGTTCGAGATAAAAAAAATAAATAAAACAAATCATACGAGATCTGGAACCTTTCGATAGATTTTTAATTTAATTTCAAAGGCCAAATGAGCTGCAATGTATATGACAAAAAGAGTAAAGGAAGTACGATAGGGGAGCGGGGTCTTGCGATCAATTTTTAAGAGACTTGCCTCTGATTTGATCATTTCAGAGATTTGTTTTATTAATTTGCTTAGGAAATGTCCCAAGATCAATTCTAGACCTTATCTTAGTATTTTCGGCCCTATTTTTCTATAATTTTGGAGCTATTTTGAAACCCTTTCGGGATTTTTGTGGCATGATTTCAGGATTGTTTTTGATTTAATTCAATATTCTATTTGTTGTTAATTTCTGCGTTATTTCGAGAATATTTTTTAAACTTTTAGGATAGTTCTGTTGGCAACTTCGGGAGGTGTTTTGATTATGGAAGGTCTATTTCTAAATCAGTTCGTGACTATATTCGGTTGATTTCGGAACCATACCCAAAATATCGGTATCACTTTCCGGAACTTTTCGTGCTTATTTCGTGATTAATTTGAAACGAGTTCGAGATCACTTTTTTTCGGAATCGTTGTAGGATCATTTCACTTTTGCTTTCAGTATAATTTTTGGATTCTCTGCTGGAATATTTTGTTATCATAGGATTTTACTGAGGATAACATCGGGATTGTTTTTTGAATCATTAAGGAAATGTGACTTCCCAGATTTTTCACTTTTTTTGCAACACTGTTTAATCATTTGTTTCAAAAGCTGACCAAGCTTTTCCTGAGGAATAGATTGCGGATATGTTAAAATCTTACGTGAGAGAAATATCTTTTAACGCATTTATGACTTTCATGAATTTTTTAACATTTTCCGCTTTTATTTATTTCACAGAACGTTACATATATTTCTGTTTTCTTAGTGACTTGGCTTTTATTGGTGTTTTTACTTTTATCGTTATATCAATATTTATTCCCAATATAAATTATAAGAAACCTTCTTCACTATATACCGCGATGTAAACTATTTTTATCTTAGCTGTTCTTTCACAAAAAATTCTTTATAGGTTTTCACGAGCTCCATCATTTTTCGGCAATTTCATCAGTTTGTGCCAGAATTTCTTGATTTTGTATACTTTTTGGGCTTTTTTAAATTTTTATGGATTTGGTCGATTCTCTATCGAAAATATTTTGGAGGTAACGGTTTTCACTCATTTGGAAGTTCTTGCAGTTTTTTTAAGTCTTCAGATTACTCAGAGCGATTAAGGTATGTACATTTTTTGTAAAGAAGAATTTTTTTATTTTTTACGTCACTTTAATGTAGCTGACGTATCCAATCTAAGTTTTAATGTTTTTCTAATGCCCGGGAACCAGAGTGTGTATCCTTACAAGACTGCAGAATTCAATTGTATAGTATTGGACTTTACGATGCACACTATAAACACAAAACAATAAAATGCTTGGCGAAGCTCGAAGTGTTTTTGTGTATTCTAATTTTGCGGAACAATACTACACAAACCTTTTTGTGTGCATTGAAATACACAAAACAGGCAACTTAGTGTGCATGCACGAATTCCGCCACAACTTAAGCACACTCCGAAGGAGTTTTGTGTTTCACTACGGAATCAGTCAGGGCAAGAATTTTAGTTTGAATGGCGAAGGTTTATTTGTTTACCGATTGGGTTGGAATTTGGTACGGTTAATATTTGATGAACTTTTTTTGGGAAGTGGATCAGGGACCCTCTTATTCCAAAAAAATTTATTTATTAAGCGATTTCCTAGGAATTTGGTATAAGTTAATATTACGAAACCTTTTTTCCGAAAAGTGGACCAAAGACCTATTCCATAAAAAAATATTTATCCAGTGATTTTTTGAGAGTTTGTACACGGGTAGCTCTTTGTTTAAGTTAATATTAAAAAAAACCTTTTTTCCGGGAAGTGGGAGCGATTTGCTTGACATTTGGTACGTGGGTAACTTCACAGAATTCCAAAAATATAAGGCTTTCTTTAAATAGATATCACTAATTTTCAATTTAAAATACCTATCCCATTTCCCCATCTTTTTTCTCAAATACGAGTGGAAAAATTATATTCCAGGATCTTTGTAGTTATTTTGTTTGAGAAGCTGGTGCCCTTCCTATCCAATCATGGCCATAAGGACCTTGCGACTTCGCAGTCAACCCTTTTGATCCATAGCAAATCCGTTGCCCTGTTCGTATATTCCTCGATTCTCCCCAGGAGATGACTCATCGGTGGTCGGGCGGAGCTCTCCACTCCACATATGTCTAAAACGGAACCTTTCCCAGCCATCTCATCCGCGAGTTCATTCCCTTCAATACCGCTGTTCCCAGGGACCCAGAAAAAGTGCACATTGGGATGACTTATAGAAGCAAGAGAGGCTCTATACCTCCGCACGATATTCGATTTTATCATGTTAGACTCTAATGCCCTTAAGGGGGATTTGCTGTCTACAAAGATTGTTACGTCAGTGTCAGAGACCGCACTATCTTGAAGCAGCTTTGCTGCTCTGTCTATGACATAGACCTCGGCTTGGAATACACTGCATGCGTCAGGAAGTCGGAATGATTGGCTTAACTGTAGAAGTGTTGAGTATATTCCAGTTCCAGTTTCCTTTTCCATTTACGAGCCGTCGGTGTACATTGTGATGCCCCTGCCATAGTCTAGGCCTATTTCACATTCCTCCTTTGAACGATATCGTATGTTCTGAACCTCGAAGTCCAAAACCCCTGTGATGTGGTCGGTTTTGAATGATAGGTCGGTTATTATTTCGTTCAATTGTCCTTTCGTCCTATCGTCCAGAATCGTCGCGTGTCCGTGCTTAGCTGTTTTACACATATTGTATTCTCTTAGTGGACTAAAACTTGTAGAGGCGTTAAGCCTCCTTTGTACCTTCCCGATACTCTGTTGATTACTCTTTTTGAATAAGGCCTTCCACCAGACCAGAGCTCCATATCTTAGCTCGAATGACTGTGCTGTACATGCCATGAATGACATGTGGTGTCAGTCCCCAGTTCCGCCCAAAAGCCATTTTGCAGGTGTAGTATGCTGCTTGAGCTTTCTTTCATCTCACCTCAATGTTCCTTCTCCAGCTTAATTGGGAATCGAGTATAATGCCCAATAAGTGGCCTGTTTTGTCTATTTCAATGCACACTATGAGTTTTGTGTAATATTGTGCTGCATAAATATAATACACAAAAACAATTCGAGCGTCGCCAAGTATTTTATTAATTTGTGTTTGTTAATGTGCATCGTAAAGTTTGATACTATAAAATTTAATTAGGCTGATACACCCTCTGCCCGTAACAGACATAATAAATTTAATTTTAGAAATTAGTTAATTTGGCATGAATATGTATACAGAAAAACACTCTCATATCTGATTGATCACAAACAACAATTCTCCAATTTCATTATATAACAAAATTGAGCAAGACCGCACCGATTAACCAGTTTTCACCAAGCACCAACGCTAAACCACAATTGTCAATGTCATTATGACAACTGATGCTATGGCGAAAATTGCATTTCTGGGTTTTGTGTGGCGACAGCGGCTTAGTGAAATGTGCATTCACACTAAAATTTCACAGACAATTAGTGGCAAGCGACGCAAATTATCTACTAAAGTTGTTGTTGTGGTTTCTTGTATAACATATGCATGAGTGTCTGTGTGCTTACGTGTGCGTGCATTCAATTTCAGGTAGACACAGTGTTTAGGCTCTTTTACTACAACGTCTGACTAACCAAATGAACAAATGACCCACACCTGAATTGGAGCGCAGAGTGTTGAGTGTTAAGACACACACGCATGATAATGACAAAACCGAAAACAACAACAACTGAGCCAAGTAACTGCTAACTGTTGCAAGAGCAATAACAATTCTCGTACTTACCACTACACAAGGAGAACAATGTCATGCACTTGAGTGGTTTTCTAGGCACAAACACTAAAATATCGAATGCATTGGTGCTTTGGAGCTCTGGCGTTTCAATGCTTACTAAGAGACTTAATGCTCATGCACATTTAGATGTACAAATATGTACATACATATGTACATGTTTTTATACCCAGCTGTACTTGTACAAAGGGTACTATAACTTTGATTGGATAACGGTTGGTTGTACAGGTATAAAAGAATCGAGATAGATACAAACTTCCATATATCAAAATCATCAGTATCGAAAAAAAAATTGATTGGCCATGTCCGTCCGTCCGTCCGTCTGCCCGTTAACACGATAATTTGAGTAAATATTGAGATATCTTCACCAAATTCGGTACACGAGCTTATCTGGACCCAGAATAGATTGGTATTGAAAATGAGCGAAATCGGATGATAACCACGCCCACTTTTTATACCTTTCATGAACATGGAATGGTATATTAACTTTGGTCCGATATTTGTAACGTTGAGAAATATAGAAGATAGACTCACCATTAAGTATACCGAATTGATCAGGGCGACGAACTGAGTTGATATAGCCATGTCCGTCTGTCCGTCCGTCTGTCTGTTTGAACGCAAATTAGTCCCTCAAATTTTGAGATATCTCAATGAAATTTGCATTTTTGTATTATATTAGACATTTGTCGGATCCGGTAGAATCAGACTACTATAACATATATCTCCCATACAACCGATCGTTCAGATAAGACGATTTTGGTAATTTCTGCCGCAATTTAGAAAGTATAAACGTGAAACTCGGTGATATATATTTTAATATATCATAAAAGATATCCTGAAAAAATCACTTTGATCGGAGCTATATATAGTATATAGCCCATACAACCGATCGTTCAGATAGAAAGATTTTTAACCATTTCTCCCTTAATTTCCAATATAAAAACGTTAAACTTGGTGATATTTATTCTAATATATAATAGAAGATTTCATGAAAAAATCATTTCGATCGGAATATATAATATATATCCCATACAACCGATCGTTCAGATAAGGGGGTTTTTTGCCATTTTTTATTTTATATTTATCTTAAAAATCGTTTAGGTATGTACATCTGTTCACTATATATTTCTTATCTTATTCATCCGATTATTTGCAGATTACGAACGGGATAAGATTATTGTTCAGCCCCATTCATGAAAGGTATGAAGTCGCCGGCACAGCCGAAGACAGTCCCGTTGTTGTGGTTGTTGTTGTAGCAATGCTCGCCCCACCTAATAGTCGCGACCGATCACAAATTGTCATCAATATCCTCTAACGGGAGTCCAAGGAAACTTGCCGTTTCAACAGGGGTGGACCATAAGGAAAGGGGTGTTAGAGGCGTTGGTTCCACATTACAATTGAAGAGTTGGTTGGTGTCATGTGGGGACACATTGCAAGCGGGGCATACATTTTGTATGTCGGGGTTGATTCTGGATAGGTAAGAGTTTAACCTGTTACAGTCTCCAGAACGAAGTTGAGACAGTCCCGTCCTTACTTGTTATATATATAACATTATGGAAAATACAGAGAACCTGATTATTTAGTAAATAATACACCTAGAATGTTGAAGCTTGACGTGTGGACTGATATTGAGACTCTTAATAAAAATTTGGAAAGAAATTTTAAAATGGGCGTTGTGATAAAATCTATTTTACTTTAGTTTTATATAAAAGATTTTTAAAAGGGTCGTGGACGAATAAAATAAGTTATATCTTCACAAAAAAGAGCTTTATATCAATGGTATTTCATTTCCCTAGTGGATTTATAACAATAAATAGGAAAAAATTCAAATATAAAAAAAATGGGCGCGGCACCGCCCCTTTTATGACTAATTTAATTTTTTATGTTTCGGGAGCCATAACTCAAAGAAAAATTAGTTCAGAATAGAACCATATGTACATATGTGTATTATTGCGCAGCCTTTTAACACTATTAAGCACACAAAACAAACAACAACAGCATTTCAAGAGTACAGCTAGGTATATAATGTTCGGTTTCACCCGAACTTAGACTTCCTTACTTGCAAAAGTTATTATTATTGCTTGGTGTGTCAGTTTACGCCGTGCTGGTGCGTTTGTTAGATGTTGGGTTGATTGGTAACACGTGTATATGTATGTATACACGTACATAAGCTTAGCGCTCGACGCTTTTGACAATCATATCAACTGTATGACCCACCCTCGAAAGAGCTATCAACACGCCGACTGAATGGCAAAGCATTGCCACCACCACTTGACCATGAAGTGTTGATAGCTCATTGATGCGGTTGACATTTGTAACATTGTAAACAAATCAATGTGGTATAGATAATATTCAGAATTCATTGGAGTGAACATGTCAACAGGTGTGAATATTATATTTGATCTGACCGCAACCGTTAGAGATATTATATGCGTACATATTCATATGATAACAAAAGTTTTCACCTTTGTGCGATAGCAGCCTGAACATAGTACGAATAAGAACTTGACATATTATACCTTCGAGAAGGCTCACCATCGCCAAACAAAAATATCAATTGACATTCTCCCGCGCAAAGTACTTTCTCTGGTTGTTGTAGCTGTGCTTCGCCTCGTCCGATAGATGCCACCACTCCCCCTCTGCAGGTGAGTCAGTCGTGAGACGCGAGGGGTTGTGTATCGAAACTTCTTCAAGTGGTTGCCAGCGCCATTTATAGCTTCTCAAACCCAATTGTCAGCCTCACCTACCTTTGACGAATCATCTTCCTTTAGCAGCCAAGGCTCTGGCGAACTAAAGTTTCTGGCGGAAGTAGACGGTGTGGATCGGGATGGCCTAGAAGATTCAATGTGGTCACATGAGATCGCCCTCAAGATGGTCGGGCTTGTACCTTAATGGTGGTTATTAGCAGAACGTGCCGGATCAATATACGACAAAGAGCCATCAACATCGAAAACACTCCAGAACCTTCGAGGAGTATTCTTATCGCTAGAACAAAAACAACAATGTCCTCCAACGGAAGTTAGGACCAGAGAGATAAGGCCTCTAGCACGCGTAGGTTCCACCTTGCCATTGAAAAGATGGTTGGTATCATGTGAAGACACACTACAGCGGGTCATACATTGGTATGTCAGGCTTGATTCTGTAAAAGTAAGAGTTTAACCTAGAGCAGTATGTGTATCGAACTTGAGCCAGAGTAACACGCATTTGCCTGGGTAGGTTGTTTCCCTAAACTGCAGGTTTCGGGTATTTCTCTTTGAGGACGGAGTTTACCGGCAATTTTGGCCACAGTATTCCGACGCCTTTTCATAAATGTATCTGAGGGCCTAATTTTGCTCCTTCTGTCATATAGCAAAATTCTTAAGTACCGGATTGCTTCTTCCGTGCTAACGGAGATTACTTCTTAAGTTTTTGGGAGGAGGGGCATTTTCAATCTGGTTTCTTGGTGCTCGACCGAAACTGTTTGTTCAGCATTACATTTCTCTCCTTTATGGGTTGTATTCTCGCGTCCGCCGTGGTGTGGTAGTAGCGTGCTCCGCTTACCACGACGAAGATCCTAGCTTCAATGCCTAGGCAAAGCAACAAAAAAAAAACTATTTAGAAAGAAATTTTTTCAATTAGAAGAAAGTTTTTCTAAGCGGGGTTGCCCCTCGGCAGTGATTTGGCAAACAGTGTTTATAGGCGTTTCTTAATTGCGGCTGCATTCTCGCCAAATTGTAGAACCTGATCGAATGCCTCGTCCAGTATTTTTAGATGCAAGATAGTCGGTAGCGTAATGCCATCGACGTGGATGTCATCGACGACAATATCAGATTTCACCGACCATACTCAACATACACAAAGCAAATGTCGACCATATTGTACATCCATCTCTCTCTAATTCCTGATATCGAATGTTCGTAAATAAGCATTTGGCCAAGCAAACATTTATGATGTGATCGTCAAGCCGTTCTTAGGTGGTGTTCGTTGAACTCGAAAGCACTAACAGTTCTTTACTTCCATACACTGCCAACAAGCTTTCCTCACTCGGTCCTCCATATTGAGCCTCCTCAACAAATAACTTTTTCTTCAAGATTTATATTTTGTTTAGTGCTTCTCCTGCAGTTTTATATATATATTATGCCTATTTCTATTGGAGACCTTGTAGGAAACAATAGAAGACTCGTCTTCTCCGCGCTTATAGTCAACCCGAAAGCAGATGCCTAGCTAGAATTAACTCGAGGCGCCCGATGGACCAGATTACCAAGTGTTAATAGGCATTTTAACGACAGGTCCCTCCTCGGACCGCCTGAGCACTTGATTGATGGCCAGTTTAGAAGATATACCACACCGTTTTGATGCCATAAAATCCAAATTTACTGAATGATACATCGGATATTTATTAGAACCAGCTGAGTTGTTTATAAAACTAAATTGCGTGGAGCACCTATTGGCCATAAGGTTATTAGAAGAGTTCTTGCTAAAGGCGGGCATTAACATAAAAAATTTCGAAAAGACTCTGTGGTAGTAACGTCTTTACAACTTCTGTAGTAATTATTATCCATCTTTTCTTGCTTAAAGCCCAACTGATCGATGCAGATCGTTATAAGTTTATGGATGTCGTTACTGGATCTACTCAGTGGACTCCTTATTCTTATTCGATTGCGAGTAGTCTCGCCATGTATCTCTTGATATTGCCTAGCCCGTGGTATTCTTCTGCTTATGATGAGCTTTGTTCACGTAAAAACTTACACTCTGGGTATTCGTTCATTTCCTTCCGTTGAGTTCCTACGAGCCAGCTCATCAACTATCTCATTTTCTTCAATATAGATATATTTACATAGATAGATGGTCTATTAACTCCTTCTTGGCTCTTATTGCGGATTTTTTGTTCGTTTGTTGTTGTTGTATATTGGAGTGTTATCGATGTTGATGGTCCTTTTCCGGATAAATTTCCGATACGTTCAGTAACAAGCACCACTTAGGTACTTGTCCGATCATCTCGGGAACGATTTAAAATGACCATCTAGTTCCATTAAGAACTTGCGGTATCCGGAGCCTCTCCTGTTTAATATATGGAAGAGGATTCCCCGCGCTTAAGGGAGGTTGACAATTGTGTTGCGGAAGCTGTGAATGGCGCTAATCAACCCCTTGAATTTGTTCTCGCAACTCCTCATTATTGATTTTACAATTATAAGTCCTCACGCATAATATTTATATATACAACTTTGTCTGCAGTTTTGTTTAGATAGTAAATAAAGTTTTTGTAAGAAATGTGTCGGACATGTAGGCAACTCAATGATTGTGGACAAGAGTTAATTAAACCTCACAAAAGTTTTTAAACAAATGCAAAGAACTAGAATGTTTGGTAACTCGTTGCAAGTTCTTTGTGCTTATAAAATTTTCTTCTGAGCATAGAAAAGTAATTGTTATGAAAATTATAAGTCCGCCACAAATACATCCCTAATCACTTGTAAATATCCTGAGCAAACAGCCTAATTGGATATATCAGAGGCGGCTGGCTAAAAGACAAAACACAAAAGCTTTAATATCCCAAATCACGTACACGCATACAAACACATACTTAAATACATTTATACCCTGGAAACAATCGTACGATTAATCCCTAAAGAGAGGCGTCTGCGATTGATCTCTTTTGTCCACATTGGGATATAATTGATCCCCTATAGTCCGTACTGTGTATATTTGGCATCAGTCAGTTTGAAATTTACGTAGCCAATTCAAAAAAATAATAAAGAAAAACAAACTGCTACGAAATTAATAAAATAAAAAGATTTAATATGATTTAATAGCATTATTTATTGAAAAATACGGAGTTCTATACCGATCCTAAAATTCTAGGAACATACTGTGACGAATATTAGCATCACTAAGCCGCTACTAAATAAATGCACAACAACAATAAAGCAGCCACTCATATGTAGCAGGCGACGAAGAGACATCTCACACACACAAATATGTATGTAGTCATCAGCCGAAGTAATTACTCACACATACACGCGCATATGGTTATGGGAGAGGCGTGGACTACAGATATACATGTATATAGCTGGTAACTAACCAAGCGTGAGCTACAACTGTTCGCGAAATTACTAGACTTTAGGAGAAATGGGCGAACGAGGAAACCGGGAGTATAAAAGCAGCGCAACCTGAGTAATAACTAATCAGTTTTGATTTAAATACGCTACGGGGTTGTGAAGTACAATTGTGAAGTACTACTCCCAAAGTAAGCTAAATAAAGACCGGTTTGCAATGCCGAATATTGGAATGATTTATTCAACAGTTTAGCGATTCGAACGTTAGCAGAAGGCGTACAAATAACCAGAATTTCCCTAAATTCGTTAAAATGTGTTCCATTATCGTAATATTTTTTTTTGTTTCTACAACACCCACATGAAAAACAAAATTAAGAATATTGTATGGAGTTTAAAAAGTTATAAAATCCGTAAGAAATTCTGTACGGGTAGAAAGAGGACTTGTCCGACAGTATCCATAGGCGAACACGTGTGACTCTGGCTGTCGAGGCACGAAGAGAATATGTCCGACACTGCCCGTATGGATAGAAAAAGAGCCTGTCGGACACTTCCCATAGGGATACAAAGAGGAAGTGTCGAACAGTACAGAAAAGTTATGTCCGACAGTACCCGTAGGGGTATAAAGAGGACCAGTCCGACACTATCCGTTCAGCCATAAACATGTACAATTGGTCTCTCCATGGGACATGCTCAAACAAAACACATCACTCCAACCCATATAAAAAGATCAAGACTGGCTATGGTCCTTTGCGACTCATCCCAGATTCATCCTAGCCGCATTTTTCGCAGGGTATCAATATCAATATATATATACAGCTGTATGTGTGCTAACGTTTTTGTAACGCTTTGATCAGTTCATCAGAAAAGCTAAAATAAAATTGTGGAAAAAAACGTAAAGATTTTGTTGATTACTGTTTTAATTGGCATCTTTAAGCTGTCATTGTTACAAGCACAGAATAAATATTAAGAAAATGGGAAATTAGTGTGTAAGTATTTAAGACCAAGAATCTGCAAATAAACGAGTTAAATTTGAAAGGCGGAATAGAAAGACAAACATATTCACAGACCTAGAAGAAAAAAGTAATTTTACAAAAAAATAGCAAGTTTAAAAAGATTTAATGACAGAAGCCGGTTTAATTTTTAATCAAACACAGACACATCACACGAGTCCGCACGGATGTACTAGGAATATATACAGAAAAGTCCTTAGTGAAAGTCACGAAATTTAAAACACATACACTGAAAGAAATAGTAAAATCAACAAATCGGTTCTGTTGTTCTTGACTTAACGGAGATTCGGTGAAATTGATCGAATTATGGTTAATTCGACCGAGTTCTTTGTCAAGCGAACAAATTAGTTTAGTCATTTCAACAGAAGAAAAATTGTCGCACTTAAGTTAACAAAATTTTGTAAAATTGACAGATTCCTAAGCAATCTAACTAATTTTTCTGTTAACACAACTGATATTACAGGTCATTTCAACGGCGATCAACTGGCAATACATAAGCAAATTTCAAAGACAATTTTACTCACTACGCTCTCTACTTTGTACTTATGACGATGGTGCCACTTGTTAAAAAAAACACCAAAATAAGAAAACCATCAAATCGAAAAAACCAAATGGGAAAACAACAAAAAACTAGTTTTTTCAATTATCAAAAAAACCCTTTTTTGAATTTACTGTGCAAAAAATTATGAGATAACCGGACACATATTTATAGGGTACAATTTTTCAACTTCTCGCCCAAGCGAAATGCAAAATTGCGCCCTCTTCCAAAGTTAGTAACATTTTGTTCAAGTTTTTGTGAATTTTTTTATTAATTAAGATAATAAAAAAACATCCTTTTTTAATGTTAATGTTTCCGACAAAATAAAAGTTTGAGTTATTTTGGAATCATTTCAACTTAAAGTGTTACGAAAATTAAACTTGCCGAATTACATGTAAAGTTACTCCAGTGGTAAATTACCTTCCTGCTTCCTGATTCTTTACTTTTCTATATCTTACAAGTTCTCTTTTTAAAGTGTTACGCCAAACATTTATACTACAAGTTTTGTTCGAAACAATCAAGTGTGGCAACTACATGCGAGAGAAGAAATTGAGAATGAGCTGAGCTGCAACTGAAAGAATTGAGAACCAGTTTTGTTACTTCTATTTTCATTTCTGTATTCATATGTATGTATATGTAGCTAGCATGCGTATTTATGTATTCACATATTTACGTATTTATATGGCAGCCGCCGTGGTGCGATGGTAGCGTGCTCCGCCTACCACACCGAAGACCCTGGGTGCACACCCCAGGCAAAGCAACATCAAAATTTTAGAAACAAGCTTTTTCAATTAGAAGAAAAATTGTCTAAGCGGAGTCGCGCCTCGCCAGTGTTCGGCAAGCACTCCGAGTGTATTTCTGCCATGAAATGCTCTCAGTTAAAACTCATATGCCTTGCATATGCCGCTCAGAGTCGGCATAGGTCCCGTCCGTCAATTTGTAAGAAAAATTAAAAAGGAGCACGACGCAAATTGAAAGAGAAGTTCGGCCAAAAATCTCTTTGGAGGTTATCCCGTCTTACATTTATTTATTTATATGGCAACATAGGTACTTTCATACAAAGCTGTCGCAACAACATTTTTTGTTCATTTGACCACTAAAACGGTCAATTACGAATCAACAATTTGTGCGCAGTTGATTCAACATCTTGTTGCGATGGATGAAAATTGACAGAAATTTCGGTTGATTTGACCCATCTTTCGGTTGATTTTACCAGTCTTTTTCTTTCAGTGTACACATATAAAAATTCTGCGGCGAATATTAGCAGTTTCGACACATCGCTATGCTACTAGAAAATAATGGTATGGTTATGGCTAAGACGTTATGGTGTGGCACCATTGACCAATTACATTGATTTCCATAAAGTTGGTTGAATCAGTGTTTTATATGAATATGGATACGTCAAGTTTAAATGCCCAACAACAGCAAAGCAAGCAACCACACATACATGTAAACAGCAAAGCTTTACGAAGCACATTACAAAACACAAAATAATAAAATACTTGGCGACGCTTGAAATGTTATACCCAGCTGTACTTGTACACAGGGTATTATAACTTTGATTGGATAACGGTTAGTTGAACAGGTATAAAGGAATCGAGATAGATATAGACTTTCATATATCAAAATCATCAGTATCCGTCCATCCGTATGTCTGTTAACACGAAAACTTGAGTAAATATTGAGATATCTTCACCACATTTGGTACACGAGCTTATCTGGACCCAGAATACATTGGTATTGAAAATGAGCGAAATCGGGTGATAACCACGCCCACTTTTTATATATATATATCATTTTGGAAAACACAAAAACCTGATTATTTAGTAAATAAAACACCTAGAATGTTGAAATTTGACGTGTGGACTGATATTGAGACTCTTGATAAAAATTTTAAAAAAATTTTAAATGGGCGTGGCACCGCCCACTTGTGATAAAATCAATTTTTCAAATATTATTAATCGTAAATCAAGATTCAGCAGAGAGATTGCCTTTACTATAGGGAATGCGTTGAAGAAAAATTTGCGAAATTGGTCAGCCTGGTCCCTGTCCCGCCTTTATATACAAGATTTTTAAAAGGGTCGAGGACGAATAAAAAAAAGCTATATCTTCGCAAAAAAGAGTTTTGTATCAATGGCATTTCTTTTTCCAAGTGGAATTATAACAAGAAATAGGAAAATATTAAAATTTTTGAAAGTAGGCGTGGCACCGCTCCTTTTATGACTAAGCAATTTTCTATGTTACGGGAGCTATTACTGGAAGAAAAGCTACAGAATCATAATTAGATTGGGTACACATATTTTTCTTAAAGCAGGAAATAATTCTTGAATAAATGGACGATATCGGTTAAGGCCCACGCCCACATTTATATACAAATATAACAAGCTAAAACTTTGCAAAAAAGAGCCTTCAATGGTTTTTTACTTACTAAATGTAATTACAACATAAAGTTCGAAAACATTAAAAATTATTTTGGGATCCATAACTCCAAAAAAAAAATTAACATATCGTAATAAAATTGGGAATACATACATATTTTCTTTATAGCGACAAATATTTCTAGTAAAAAACGGGATCGGTTGAGGACCACGCCCATATATAAAAGATGTTTAGCAGTGTAGTAGACTCGAATTATATGTCTTAGCGAAAAATAGTTTTGTATCAATGAAAATTCACTTATCAAGTTTAATTAGAAATCGGGATACACTTTTCTTTTGTTTAAATGGGCGGTGCCACGCCCCTATTTCGACCATATACTACACAACATTTCTAGAGCCTAAAAAAAAATAATCAAGAAATATTTCTTGTAAAACTGGCCTAAATCGGTTGAAGACCACGCCCACTTTTATTTAAGAGATTTTGGAAATGTTCTTAGATGAATAATATGCAAAATCTATTCGGAACATCATTTTGTATCAGTGATATTTTACTTTAAAAGTGTTATTATAACAAGAAAAAAGGAAAATTAAACAAAATTGTATGTCCGTAGCACCCGCCAACCTCCCACCCCTTTTTTTTTGTCTAAGCAATATCTCGCTTTTTTGGAGCTGTAAGTCAAAGAAGAATTGATGGTTACATAAGTTCGTACACATATTTCCCTTATAATGAAAAATATAAATTAATAGCTATACATCATTTTGATAATACTGTGACGAATATTAGCAACACTAAGGCATACTATCATCTCTAAGCCGATACTAAGCAGTCACTTTTATCTACATAAACAAATCAATCATTATGTCTATACATATGTACATAAAAGAAGCGGAAAGATATGCACAAACACATTCATATATCTGAGCTACTCACAAAAGTATGCAATCATTATTACTCACATATACACGCGCATATTGCTATGCGAGAAGCTATAAACGTGCATCTGTAGTTTATAGCTGGTATTTTTATAGCTGGTAACTAAGTATTAAATTTTAGAAACGCCTAGAAGTATCCGAACGAGGAAACCGAAAAGTGTAAAAGGGCGCAAGCTGAGCAATGAAAAATCAATTTAATTTAAGCAAGCTATTCGTTGTGAAGTATCAGTGTTATTGTGAAGTACTTTAATTAAGGCAATTTTGCATTATTGAATAGAGTTATTTATTCAGCAGTTTAGCGACACAAACGTTAGTAGAAGGTGTGAAATAAGCGGAGTTCCCTGAAATTCGTTACAATACTTTTCGTTCTCAGTAGGATTGGAAAGGTAAGAGTCTGGGTATAGTGAACCCCCCGAACAATAAAAACCTCGATATAGTGAACACCTAAAAATTTACATTGGTAGTAGTGCAGTTTACGGTACCCACCCTAAAGTTGGGAAAAGATTTTCGAGTGAGGTATCAAAGGACGCGTATTAATCTCGAGAACAATAATCCGAAGGCAGAAAAGAAAAATTTTATCTCTGTCCGAAGATATTTGCAGTTGAAGTTGGCGATTTTAATGTGGTTGTTGTTGTGTTGTACCCACAAAAAAATTGTGCATCACCGTGGCGGTAGCCACGGTTATACCACACACCCGGACTTGGCATGGCGTAGCCCAGGGTTATTTTTTATAAGCGCGGCCGAAGGCCGCCAACGCAGAAAGGTGTTCTGCGCAAAAATACTATGGATCCCACCCCCGGTTTCGGAGGGTCCCGCGGGTCATTTTCGGTTTTTCGTTAATATCTTTTGAACGGGTAAAAAAAGTAAACTTCCGCTTTCGGATTCTTGATCTAGACGTGAATACGTGTCTGTTGATACCTCACTCGAAAATGTAGGCCCAAATTTCGGTGGGTACCGTAAACTGCACTATTACCTTTACATTGAGTACTCTAAAGAGTGAACTGTAGAAAACCCGAAATAGTGAACAAAGTTCTTAACGCAAAAGCAATCATAAACTTTAAAAAAAAAAAAAAAAACTTTAACAGAAATAAAGTCGGGTATTCCCCAAAATTGCACATTTTATTTTTTTTACTGGAAAAGCTGCTGCTATGTAGATATTTGATGCCAGTCTTTATTTGTCTCTTGTCGGGTGCAAAACGCTTCTGAATGAATGTGCACTGTTTTATGTATTTTTAAAAGTGTTTATGTGCTAATAAATTAAGTGTTATCATGTCTGTGAGGAAATTCCTTCCATTAACGCAAAAATTTGAAAGTGCTCAAAAAATCGAGAAAGGCGCTAGTATTTCATCCTTAGCAAAGATTTATGGTGCGGCCAAATCGACAGTTTCGGGAATAAAAAAAATGCTCGTAGTATTATATCCCACCAGGCAGTCGGAGCATCTAAGCGGAAGACTCGTATGGATACCGAAGAATCTGGTGATGACAGCCAAGGCGAAGGACAGATCGGAAAATCCAATAAAAGCTACTGAAGCCATTAAAAGCTTCGATAAAGCTATCGCATGGGCTGAAGCTAACACCGCTCTCTTTGCTGGCATGCTAGTACTGAAAAGTCTACGCGAAAAAGCGGTTCAAAAGTCATTTTCCGAACACAAAAAGCAAACATCTATTCGTAAATTCTTTCAATAACATTATTTTATACAAATAATCTGTTTTGTTTACATAAGCAAACATGAATTTAAAATTAATAAACCAAGTTAAAAAAAATGTCAAACTTAATATAGTGAACAACCTGGATACTGTGAGCAGGCTTTGCAGAAATTAGTTCACTATATCCAGACTCCACTGTATATCTGAAATGAACTGTACAATTGAAACTCACGCTGAGTATATAATGTTCAGTTACACCCGAACTTAGACACCCTTACTTGTTATTTTTACTCATAGGCTCGCCATATATATGTATGCGAGTGAACATTAATATCATCATCATATTTTGTTTGTTCGCGTTCAAAACCTTCCCAATTTGGTAAAGTAGATTTTCGGTAACTTTTTCTGTTGGCTGCTACATCCACCTTCGTCTTTCTGCATTTTTTATTCTTTAGGAAACGGCATCATGCTTCCATTTTCAGCTCATAGCATTCGTATAGCGTCATTTCTGGTAGACGTGGAAGTTGATTGCGGCGGGGTAGTGATTCTTTAATTGTGCTTACATCTAACACTAGAACCATGCCTTGCGACCAATGCTTGTAGATCTGGACGCGTGCTGTTCAATCTGCTGTTAGCCATGGAACTTGATGGATCCATGTTTAGACCTGGCGTCGGACTGGCACTATTTCGTGCCCCGTCTAAATCAATTGCCCACAATGCATCCTCAAACGTTGTGTTGATTGAACTTTCCGAGTATAGTGCTGAATACAACCTTTTAGGCTCACGCTAGTGTTAATGACGCGAAGCAAAAGTTTTATATGACGGCGTTGCCAGCGATCGTATGTACGTTCCAAGCGTTCTTATTTAACTCTTTACAAAGAGATAATTTGCAATCAGAGCACATTCAAATATCGCATTTTTTTCTCATGCTTATTTTTTCAAACGTATTTTCCTTTTCAGGCTTCTTTGCTACAATTTAAATAAATAATTTCTTATGCTTTGCAGGCACAACATGGCACAGCATAATAAACAAAAACGACACATAGGTCAAATGTGTACTTAGCTTTGTCATCCTCTTCGCATCAAATGATTTATGTTATCTAATTTATTGCACTGAAATAAATGTAGGAAAAAATAAGAAACACAGGAAATGCTACCAAATTCAAGAAGGCGATAGTGTCGTTTTGCTAGATTTCTGGAGAAGAAAAAAATGTTTTGCTAAATTTATTGTATGTCACTGCGACTTGGCTAAATGCCTTTTAGCTTCGCACACATACGCACATACACCCACACACAGCTGCGTGTATGTCATTCGATTTTTGTTGCATAAATACAAGTACATATACACACACATACATGTTTAATTAGTGTAAAGCAACTAATAAAAATATGTAGTTTTATTTGCTTCAAGCCGTACAAAAGTACATAAAAACTATTTAATATGTATGCATATGTAAGTAGCGTTGCCAAATGTCCCGTATTGGCCGGGACATCCCGTATTTTTCACAAATTTTAAAGTGTCCCGCCGGGAAATGCTATGTCCCGGCACTTTCAGAATATCAAAATAACGGCTGAATTCTGTCATTTAATCTCATCTCAAGTCTCTAAATTTGAGATTTTCCTTTAGAGACAATTTTTGTGACTTGAGATGATTTCGGTATTCAGTAAACGAAAGTCACAAAAACAATTCACTATATCAACGAAATTCACCAAAAAGACAATTTACTCATACATTGAACAAATAAGCATTTGCATTTTGTCAACATAACGTCGGGTGGTATTGTGGCTGAGCTTACGAAAACTTCGTTCACAATTTTGTATAGTAAATCCCAAAGCATGTAGGTTCGAATCTTAGCGGCACCACATATAGTTCGATGTTTTTTTTTTTTTAAGTATTTTCTATTTTTAAATTTTTTCTAGCTTATTTTAATTTGAGGAATAAAACAATATATTTAAAGCATTTTTCGCAAATAATTTTGATACTTTTTCTGAAAATTTCACGTTTGTGATCTGCCCCGGCCCAGCTCATAAATTAGCGATTGCTTTTGTGAGGCTGGAGACGCGATACAGCTTACAGAATGGCAAATTATCTCAAAAGTGATTTTCACCACAAATAGTCTCTAATAGTGATTAGATACGGCTTACTGAATTCAGCTGTAAATAAATTATAATTTGCTACGAAACATGGCCTTACTTGCGGCTTCGATTGTATTCAGCTCATTAGCATATTGCATGCAACTCTGTAAAGAAGAAAAATTCATCCCTACTGTGGTTCTGAATATGGTCAATGTTTGACATTTCGCACACCTAAATATTCATTTTGCAAGGAAAGTGTTATGTTTTAAAATGACGCTTGGAAAATGAATCCATAGAATATTGAATTCGCATTAAACACAGTAAACGTATTAATTGTTAGCCTGTTTCATAAAAATATTTGTTATAAATAAATGAGTTTAAAAAGTTTAATTATATTTAAAAATTATTTCGCGAAATTTGTAACCCATACAAATATGTAGGTGTTTCTTATTTTTCAAATGTCCCGGGAAATTTTTAAAAATCCCGGGAATTTGGCCCAAATTTCAGGTTTGTCCCGGGAACCCGAAATAAAAATCTGGCAACCCTCTATGTAAGTGAAAGTAACTCATGTCGCTATGCCTGTGGTGTGGTGGGGGGAGTATACGTAATCACAGCAATTAACAGCGCATTTCGCAGGCAATTTGTTACATGATGAACTTTTGGCAAAACTTTAAATGAACTCAGCAAGCAAGCTTACTTACTAGCATACGAACGAACCATTGAATGCTAAATACATGTACATATAAATATATGAGGGTTTATATGTGTGTAGTCTTACGGCAAGAAACGTCGCCGCTTGCGCTTTGTAACGTATGCATTGCCTTCTACGATTACTTCAGCGAAATCAAAAGAACAAAAAAAATGGGAAACTGACGCTTTCTGTATTTCCACACTGCGCCACTCCATCTTATTAAGTGTGCCTTTAATGTCACATCTACAAGTTAAAAATCATACAAATATTTGCTTTGAATTTGTTTTTGTTTCCTCTATCAAGAAATCCACCCTCGGCAAGCTGCTCGTAAAAGGGAAATTAATTGTTTCTTATGTCGAATTGCAATAAAAAATCCTCTTTTGCTCAAATAGTGCTTGAGTGTATTGGGCTGTTAAAATATGTTGTGAGTGGCGCCAACTATGTCTTTTCCACAACATTCAACAATTATGTGGACATTAGGGCAGTCTTGAAAAATGAAGTAACTGATTTCCAACTTTCATAGTCAAATATCTATTTATTTATTTATTCATATTATAGTATGCTGACAGAATCTCCTTACAGACTATTTACAAATGTATCTTAACTGAGAAATATTAAATAAACAAATTACTTCATTCAATAACAATTTAAACATAAATTTAATTAATGAAAAATAGATATATATAGATTACAGCAAATTAAACTCCCTCATTCTCCTAGCAAATGGAGAATTAGAAGCATAAATCGTTCTAAATCTGTCTAACCAGAAAAAGTCATGACATCGAGGAGTTCGCGATGGTACATTGTACAGTATGCATTCTAAAAGATAGAGCGAGTTAGCATTGATCTTTTACTAACTAATGATTTCAGGTTAATTAAAAGATACCTAGAACTGCATGTTGGAACAGGATCCTGAAAACGCAAAGACGGGAAAGCAAATCGCAAAAATATTTTTTGAATACGCTCAAGCCGGTCTTATGACAGGCATGGTATGGCCTGCAAATGAATGCAGCATATTCTAGCTTAGACCGCACTAGGGTTGTAAGTTTTAAAGTATAAGGGTCACTAAAATCCATACTGAAACGGCGAATGAACGCGAGTGTGGAATAGGACTTCGCAATTACATAATTAATTTGACTGTGAAATAGAAACTTAGCATCAAAGACAACACCAAGATCTGATATTTCATCAACAGCCCTCAGCGTAGAGTCCCCAATATGATACGAAGCAGGAAGAACATTTCGAGTTTTTGGCAAAGGTAATACTAAAACATTTACTTATATTTAAAAGCAGACGAATCACTCTACACCAGTCAATTACGTCGATTGAGTCGTGATTGATGCAAAAATCTTCAAGTCATTAGCATGCAGTAAGAAATTAGCATAACCGATACAATGAAGTATGTCATTAATAAAGATAACAAATAATAGGGGTCCCAACATACTCCCTTGAAAAAGCCCCCCCTCACGTGTTCGCAATCGAAAAACTTGATATCTTTGAAATTTGCGAAAGTTAGCGAAAATGTTCTCATTTTAGGTTTCATTACCTGTGCGAAAGGAGGGACTGAAATATGAATGGAACTTTTTACAATAAATATTCCAATTTGTTTTTTAATTTATAAAAAAAAAATTTATCAATTTTTGCTACAATTTTAAATTTTGCATACAAATATTTGTTTACCTTTGTTTTTGTATCCTCTGTCAAGAAATCCACCCAAAATTTTATAAATTTTTGCTATAATTTTGCATTTTGCACATTTATGCATTCTGGGTCGGTTCCGATTTCCTTTAGTGTTGCTCAAAATAAAACCCAACTATATATCTACACACCGGCGGCCACAGTGGTGTGATGGTAGCGTGCTCCGCCTATCCCACCGTATGGCCTGGGTTCGCACCCCGGGCAAAGCAACATCAAAATTTTAGAAATAAGGTTTTTCAATTAGAAGAAAATTTTCCTAAGCGGGGTCGCCCCTCGGCAGTGTTTGGCAAGCGCTCCGGGTGTATTTCTGCCACGAAAAGCTCTCAGTGAAAACTCGTCTGCCTTGCAGATGCCGTTCGGAGTCGGCATAAAACATGTAAGTCCCGTCCGACCAATTTGTAGGGAAAATCAAGAGGAGCACGACGCAAATTGGAAGAGAAGCTCGGCCTTAGATCTCTTCGGAGGTTATCGCGCCTTACATTTATTTATCTATCTACATACATGCTTACATGGATTGAAATGTGTAAAAGGAGTGGCCGTAATATGAACGGATTGCAATGATATCATTTTGGGTTTTCAAGATATTAAGTTTTTTAAGTGGAAAAACTTGATGTGAAAAGCCTCAAATATAACATATCGTCGACGATGCGATTAAAGCTGCTAACCCCATCCAACAAAATTTCGCAGAATAACGTAAAAGCACAATGAATTCAACATTCTCAAAATGTATTGAAAATATATGAGTTGGGAGCTTTTCGTAATTTTGTTGGAGCTAGCAAATATGTGTATGAAAATTGTTTGCGGTTCTGAACACTAAACAAACAAATTTCTTTTACTACCATATGCAGAAGTCTTTCCCATTCCATCAATATCAAAAAAGCCGTTTTGAGTGAAAAGTGGTGTAAGCAGTTTTTACCGCGGCGTTGACGATGTGTTACATTTCGGTATCCATTGAAGGCGGTTAAAATGTTTCGCCCGGCGGTCTAATTCCAACCTCTTAACTCTCCTCAATCGGGAATAAAACCCAAACGCCATGTCTTCGACTATAACGTTATCGATGTTTCATATTAAACAGATAAAAAAATTGGTTTTAACTCTTTAAGTTTCTTCAGTGTAATCTTGACTTTGACAACTTCACAATCCATCTCACATAGTGACCAAAATTATATATTGAATCTATAATCGAAATGTTTCGGTTTAAAAGGATTACCTTGAAAAAAGTCGATCATTCGATTTTCGGGGACCACCCTAAAGTACATCATGTACATATGCATCATATATAGACATTCGGATGTCTGAATGTAGCGCACGCTGGTATATTTTGCAGAATGTATACTCAAAATCAAAAATGTCTATAATTGATGAGTTTATGGAGTAAATAAACAGCTCTTTAGACACATCTTTGTTTTTTTAAATAAAAAAAACGTATGCTATTTAAAGACCGTTCTTTTATTTCGCAACTAGTTGATCATTTAGGAAATGAAGCAAAAAAAACTTTCTTAATTTTTGTTGTTTGCACCAGATCGGTTAATTCTTGTACACCTTTTTCGAGAAAACTACTATTTTCTTTCCATATTTTTTTTTAATCTTCACGTGGTCGTTCATATAAAAAGTGAAGATTCGTCTGTTTGTATTTACATACTTAGAAACCTGCAAAACTAGTCATTGAACTGGAACTGGTACTGGTACTGGTACTGTTACTGGGACTGGGATTGGGACTAGGAATGGTCCTGGAACTGAAACTGGAACGGGATCTGGAACTGGGACTAGTACATGGACTTGGCCCGTACTGAAACTGGTACTGGATATAAGGGATGGAGAAGAAAAGGAGGTACTAGGGAGAAAAGAAAAGAGGGAACGAGAAAGAAATAGAGATAGAAGAAGATAGAAAGATATATGAAGCGGAAAAGAAGCGTGGAAAAAGACGGAGAGGAAGAAAGAGAAGCAGAGAAAAATAAAGGCAGAGGGAGGAGTAAAGGATAAGGAAAAGGGTCTTAAAAGTTATGCATATAGACCAAAGTTAAAGTTTGCTAAAAGCAAGCCAAATCTGTCGAGTCTGCTAGTAAAATTTACAGGCTTTTCATTGCCAGCCTCGCGCGGGGTAAAATTTGTACCAAATATTTAAAATTTGAGTACTAAAAGATATCGCTCATTTACTTCAATAGTATCATAACTCAAAAAAAACACGACTTTTGAGTTAATAACATATAAACGTTCCCAATATCATGATCTATGTTGTTTAAAAAAATCTTTGTGATCAGTTAAAAATTTACCACGTGCTATAAAAATGACAATAAGCCTTTATATGCGCAACATATGGCAGTTGAAATCATTGAATGGCTCTCCTGGAAAATTGTGTTTTTTGTGTTATGACACTACTGAAGTAAATGAGCGATATATACATAAAATAACTGTAGGGTAATACAAATATAAAATAATAACATAATTTTAGGAGTTATTGAATACAAATTTTTTTACGTAAATAAAATAGTGGTAAATTATTAACCACTACAATGAACTAAATGTAAGGCGTGATAATCTCCGAAGAGATTTTAGGCCGAGCTTCTCTTCCAATTTGCGTCGTGCTCCCATTTAATTTTTCCTACAAGTTGGCGGGACGGGACCTACTTGTTTTATGCCGACTCCGAACGTCATCTGCAAGACAAATTAGTTTGCACTGGGAGCTTTTCATGACAGAAATCACTCGGAGTGCTTGCCAAACACTGCCGAGGCGACCCCGTTTAGAATCATTTTCTTCTAATTGAAAAACCTTATTTCTTAAATTTTTATGTTGCTATTCCCGGGGCGTACTCCCACGATCCTCGGTGCGGTAGGCGGTACACGCTACCATCACACCACGGCGGCCGCCACGCATCATTTAGACATTAATGAAATAGCCACATGGTCAAGCCCATGGCTCCGACTTTCTCTATCTATCAACCCGCCACTTCTCTAGCTAACCCTTTTCTTCTTCTCTTATTTCTTCCCCATTCCCTTTCATTCTTTCGTAAATCTTCCTCTTATCCAAGTCTAACTGCTCTTAATCTTTTCCTAATGTCATTCTTGCTCTTCCTGTTACCCTCTTTTACTACTTTGTCTAAAACCAATTCAAACATTCTCTAATTTTTCTTCCCATTCTCTCTCTCTGTTTTCTATTTTTTCGTGTCGCCGTTTCCAATGTTCAGATATATCGAATTTGGCTTTTGTATCATAGCTGTTTTTGGCTTTCGTGTGGTTTGAATGTGAACCAACTCATAATTTCTAATTTCCTAAATAAAATATTTCCTTTATAATCATTATGCGATTTTCCATGTTTCATATTTTTTTTCTAGTTTTTACCTTACCATAATTCACGTTAAGCTACTTCAAAGCACACCTTCAAACACCTCATGCATATTAAAAAAATTCCAAATATTTTACTATCCGTCAAGCGAGCTTAATGATTCTTCACACAATTCCTAAAAACATCCCACTGTGTGACGCATTATTGTTTGTTTCTTCGTTTTTTTTTTGCAAATGAGGCGCTATCCAAGCGAGGAGTTGATAGTGGATGAGTTGAAACATAAATTACGCCACTCAGGAATAGAATTGTCATGTGAAACGATCAGATAAGCTTTTAAAAATTACCTATTGACAAAGATATGCATCCCAGGATATCGATAGTGATTTGCGAAAGCCGTTTATAGTTCTTACGAATAAATTAAAGAGAAATTTCAAAAAAGTTTGGCTTCGTTTTTGCGCATTTGTCACCCATACAGAAAAAAATTACAAAATAGGTCTAAGGTTGATATATATTTATCTAATAGGCGACATTTGAAGTATGTCATCTAACTCATAGTTATATCCCTTTTAGGTATTTTTAACAGTATTTTGAATTTATGTACTTGTTTACCATTTTTTTCCTCCTACTTCTGAAAGTAATTGTATCTGGAGTTGTGAACACATAAATAGATCTGACTATACACATAACCACAATCATTTGAGGTGAGCATTAAATCATTAGTATTTTTCGCGGCGAGTACAAGAAGTCCTGAGAGCAATCGTCTAACTCCAACATAAAAAGATCGGCTGAGTCATATTCTTATAGAATACTTCCAAAAAAAACCTATTTCGATATATAAAATGCAAAAGGTAGGTGGTGTGGCCCAGTATTCCCAGGGTTAATTTATTTTAATACAGAATTCATAAAAAATAATGGAGTAAAAAATTCATACATGTTTCGGAACAATTTAGATACAAACGTAGTCCAGCAGTTTATTGTTTCCCTCAATAAACAAGCGTTAAGCTTTTATAACAAAAAAGGAGTATGTATATAGATACATTTGGCACATTCCACGTCGACCGCAACAGTACAATGAGCAATATACTATAGAGACTCAGAGACAGTTTTTCAACTATGAATGGTCTCGATGGGGATACATTGATGCAACCAGATACTTCCTAATTAATACCTCCGCCACACTGTCGAAAAGCCGTGCGTACCAAAATCTGAGTCGTATTGTTTGCAGTCCTGGACATTTTTTACTTAGGTATTGGTGAGCCGATCCCGTCTTCTGCGACAGTTCTGATATAGAAGTAGTGTTCTGGCCTACCATTCCGATAGTTCCTTGTTCAAGAAAAAATATTTCAGACAATTTTTTAAGCGCACTCAGTAATAGTATTGAAGACACTAGGCCTGGGCATGAACTTAATCTGTGCAACTATAGAGACATAGGTTTCATTTCATACAAGTTCCTAGAAGATAGCTTTCGTTTTATTGATCTTATGGAACAGAATGTAGTGATTTAAGCTCTTAATATCACCGTCGCTTAGGTCTTTGCTTATTTACTATTCGAAAGAAAAGGACTTCAGAAGAATATGCGTTTTTGAGTTCTACAAAAAATTTAAAATTTATAAGTTTTTTCTCACGGTATAGGGAAATTCGGAATGTAAGCGTTAGGTAAATGTAAGCGTAATCCTTGGAAACGTTATACTCTGCGGCTTAATGTGAAAAGAATTTTCGTGGTCGAGTTGATATGAGTGAAATCAGACAGCAAATTAAGTTAAGACAAGGAAACGAAAGAAAAAACGGAAGAAAAAACAAAAACTAGGGAAAAGGAAAGGAAAGATTAAAAGTAAAAATCAAAGCCAAAACCTAAGCAGGAACCAAAACCAAACGCCGTGTTGTTAATTTGTTATCAAAGAGTTGATGTACTATTATCAATGAGTTACCGGTATTTTATCGGCTGGTTATGGGCGTGTTATCTATCGACAATTTATGGGATTGTTACACAAAAGTGTATCATCGATATGGTATAGAAGAGTTATTGATATATTAACCAAGTGTTCTTAATTTGCTATAGATATGGCACCGATAAGTTTTCGGGTCAAATTTGATATGTTATCGAAAAGCTATAGATATATTATCGAAAAATTGTCAGTTCTTTAGCTAAGAGTTGTCGATGTGTTATCAAAAAGTTATCGGAGCGTTAACAACTTGTTATCGGGTTGTTTTTGATATGTTATCGATAAGTTATCGAGTTTTTGTCGAGCACGTAGCAGTTTCCTATCAAAAACCTATTACTTCGATACCGAAGAACTCTCTATTTCTTATCCCATCGTTAATAATTTGTTACCACGCACGGAAATAAGTTTTTACTGCGAAGCTTTCCATGGCAGAAATACACCCGGAGCGCTTGCAAAATCACTGCCATGCGGCCACCCTGCTTAGAAATAGTTTCTTCTAATTGAAAAAACATTTTTCTAAAACTTTGATGTTACTTTGCCCGGAGCGGGAGCCCAGGATCTTCGGTGTGGTAGGCGCAGCATGCTACCACCACACCACGGCCGACGCACGACAGGCCGATTAGAAAACAATAAAATGCCAATAGCATATCTTAAACTCTACGATAACAATTCGCCATCAATTATAATCCGATAATAGCCGTGTTTTTTTCGCATGTATATACTAGAGCTTACGATTTCTTCTCGAGCACAAGCGGGATTTTCGAGACCCGAGGAACCGACAACTTGACTTCTCGCGAGATTCGAGTGTCTCGAAGTATTCGTAAATCTCGCAAGCTTCTCGACATAAACTTAATTGCTGTATGGACAGTATTTATACACTTGGTTTTTTTTACTTGTGAATTGTTTTTTTTTTTTTTTTTATTATATTGCTTTTCAATGACATTTAACTCAAAACATATTTATTATACATATAATTTTGTTAACAATATTTTATTTTTTTAACGAGACATCGAGAATACGGCTTCTCGCGAGATTCTCGAATCTCGAAATACTCGTAATACTCGCGAGCGTCTCGACTTTCAATTCTCGTGAGATTCTCGAATCTCGAAATACTTGTAATACTAGCGAGCTTCTCGACTTTCAATTCAGTAGCTGCATTGTCAGTATTCTACACATTTCGGTGTACTTTAGTTGTCGTTTGGTGGAAATTTTCGCTTGTGCTCCAAAAGAAATCGTAAGCTCTATATAAAATAGCCAATGAATCGATTAAATTGAATGTCGAGAAGCTCGCTAGCCTTACGAGTAATTTGAGATTCGAGAATCTCTCGAGAAGGCGAGACTCGCGAGAAATCTCTTCTCGACCAAGTTAGAGAAATCGTAAGCTCTAGTATATACGTTTACGTTTCCGCGTAAAAAAACGTTTATCCTCACTCAGATAATGCTTACGAGACGCATCTAGCGGCAACTAGTTATACAACATGTGGTACCGAAAAGCGCAGACAAAAATCTTTGGTGGTACAATAGACTGGTTCGAAAAAAAAAAGTTGCTAATGTCCGCCCCAAATTTGAAGATTATGTTGAGAGGGTTTCGGAAAAACTTTTTTAAAATTTTGTTTGATCCTTCGAAATACAGCCAAAAAGGTTTTTTCGTTGTAACTTGGTTATTTGACGTCCGATTTTTAAGGTTGATATGTCATTATTTTGGCCTTGAGAAGTTTCACATTTCCGTTTAATGTCCTTTTAAGCTATGAAGTCGTTTTCACATGATTAGTTCAGCTAACAAAATTTTACCTCCCCTAATGTATGTTTTTTCCTTACCAATCGAAAGTACTTAAAAATTCAAGAAAATGTTGCTTTGAAACCATATTACTAAAATAATAAACAAAGAAGTTATAGCACTTTCAATATTTATTGCAGCTGTTATTTTACCTGATTCTTATTATACTTAGACCTGAAACTCATGATATTTTTGGAGGAAAAATTGCAGGTTTTGCATTGAAAAGTTAATAAAGATATGCCAAATATCAGGAATAGGGGAAGTCAAAGTAAATAAGTGAGTCAAACCTGTACTTTCGTATTTATAATAATACCGCTATGCGACAAAATTAACTTTTTTTCTGGGTATTGAACAAAACCCACTTCTTTGTAAAGATTAAGGCTTAAGTAAACAAAGTACTATCTCCGTGTTTGGCAAGCGCTCCGGGTGTATTTCTGCCATGAAAAGCTCTCAGTGAAAACTCATCTGCCTTGCAGATGCCGTTCGGAGTCGGCATAAAATTATGTAGGTCCCGTCCGGCCAATTTGTAGGGAAAATCAAGATGAGCACGACGCAAATTGGAAGAGAAGCTCGGCCTTAGATCTCTTCGGAGGTTATCGCGCCTTACATTTATTTTTTTTTTAATAAGTATTGAAACTGCTATAACTTCTTTGTTTTTTATTTTAGTAATATGGTTTCAAAGCAACATTTTCTTGAATTTTTAAGTACTTTCGATTGGTAAGGAAAAAAACATATATTAGGGGAGGTAAAATTGTATTAGCTGACCTAATCATGTGAAAACGACTTCATAGCTTAAAAGGACATTAAACGGAAATGTGAAACTTCTAAAGGCCAAAATAATGACATATCAATTTTAAAAATCGGACGTCAAATAACCAAGTTACAACGAAAAACCCTTTTTGGCTGTATTTCGAAGGATCAAAAAAAATTAAAAAAAAATTTTCCAAAACCCTCTCAACATAATCTTCAAATTTAGGCGCGGACATTAGCAATTGTTTTTTTTTGTATGGGGACCAACCTGGTCTAGTGTACAACAAATAGCTGAATCGGTTGCGATGAATAATGGGCACACCATTTGTAGAGGTAATACATATTATTAGTGTAGAGGTGACATAGATATTTCCGTTGCTTCTGAGTATAAAGCGTACTGAAATTTATTAGTAATAATTTTATGCGCAGCAATTTCAGAGTAGTAGGTAAAGTTTGACGCTTAGCAGTCCATATAAAGTTTAAGCGTAAACGTCTATAGATGTAAAAAAATACAGCTAAAATAAGATTAGCTTGTCGGTAACGGACGAAGCTCTTCTCAAAAAGTCCGAATTAGTTTGTGTCTAGTAAGGCTACCTCAGTATGTTTACACATAGAACTTCATAAGAACTTGGTACTGACGCCTTTTTGGATAGATATTGGACCAAACCATTTTTTAAGAGATTAGGACGTAAGTTAAAAATCAATTTCTCAAATTTTTGAATTTCGGTTCGAAAGTGAACCCTTCGTTATATTTTTTTTTAATTGATTACTGAAGATCAATTTCCAAAAGTGGGGACGTCGGAAGAAACGCTTTATCGGAATGACCGAAGATGTTATATCCTATTGTATACGCTAAATCGCTCCTGCTAATGGCAGTTTTCTCTGTCGTTATGCCGTGGCCTAACATGCATATGTCTCCTTGCAGACCATTACCACAGTATCGGTCAAAATTGCCTAGACGTTTAAGCAACAATTAAAAATTTTGGTTCGGTTGATGTAGAATGGCCCTGATAAAAATATATGCATGCAAATATGTATGTAAAAATATGTACGAATACTAAAAGTAAGGTCTGGATTAAGTACTATACATAAAAAAGCCAGAGTTCATAAAATTCTAGATGACAACAAATCAAAGATGAAACAAAAGGGTCGGCATTTTATAGACTTTATTTACTAAGCCAAGCATATGAGTATCTTTAGTTGAAGACATTTTGCTAAGCTATTGCGCCCAACCAAATCAGTTTGTAAGAAAACATGCCAAAATATTATCCTACACTTTAGGAAATGAAAATTGTAGTCGACAATATTTTTATTTATGTGCCCAAAAAAATTGTAAAGACAAAAAGCGAAGAGCAAATGGCTTTTTTCTAAGTCGCCATGCGCAAGCATTTAATGCAGAAGGTCGAGGGCGAGACAAGCTTTTACTCCAAATTTATTCACATATGAGACACACAAATGTGAGGAGCGCACACACTCACATATGTAAATAAATTTAATGTAATGTAACATTTTATTGCTGCCTAATGTTTCCTGCGTCACTGCGTACGTCGAACGAAAACTTGTGGCCAGGCGTGGTAAAGTTGTCTGATGTACCAAAAGGCAAACGAGACAAGAATGAAGAGTGAACAAAATTTCAATGCGCCACTGCATACAAATTGAAAGCGGTTAAAAACAAAAAACCCAACTAAAATAATAGAATACATTTATGTACATTTCTACTTAAAAACAAGTAAGAAAGTCTAAGTTCGGGTGAAACCGAGCATTACATACCCAGTTGAGCACTTGAAATATAACACTGTTGTTTTTTGCTTATGTGTGGTTAATAGTGTTGTAAGGCTGCGCGATAATACATATTGTAACGAATTTAGTGAAACTCCGCTTATTTCACGCCTTATACTAACGTTCGTATCGCTAAACTGTTGAATAAATAACTCCAATTTACAATAATGCAAAATGGTCTTTATTAAAGTACTTCACAATAACACTTATACTTCGCAATCAATAGCGTGCTTAAATCAAACTGATTGGTCGTGCTTCAGCTGGTGCTGCTTTTATATTCTTTGGTTTCCTTGTTGGCATATTTCTAAGCGTTTCTATTTCTAGAATTTACTAGTTCGCTGAAGATTGCATACTTTTGTGAGTATCTCAGAAATATGCATTTGTATGTGTGAGAACTACTTTGCTGATGATTGCATACTTTTGAGAGTAACTCTCCACTGCTGTATGTACATATGTGTAGACATAATTATTGATTTGTTTATGTAGATACAAGTGACTGCTTAGTATCTGCCTAGGAGTGATAGTATTCCTTAGTGTTGCTAATATTCGTCACACTGCCCTTCGCCTATGTCTGATCGTCCCGATCAGACAAATTTCCCGATCTAAACGCCGCCAGCCTTTCCAGATGAACCTCTTTCATTTTGGTTCGTGGTTTACCGATGGTTTGTATGCGGTACACTACATCGTTGATCCGTTTTACAACTTTGTATGGGCCTTCCCAATTACATTGCAATTTCGGGGACAAACCTTTTTTTCGTCGCGGGTTGTATAACAGCACCAAATCTCCTTCCTGAAAACCTTCTGAATTAATTGCTTTATCATATCTGGCTTTCATCTTGTCACTCATAATCTTTGTTCGTTGCCTTATCAGATCGTGTATTTCTCTCAGCTCTTCTTCCAAAACACCAGTGGATTTCTTAACATTTCTCTCCGCATCGGCATCTACCCCAAACTTCAAATCAGCTGGGAGTCGAAGGTCATTGCCAAAAATTACTTTTGCAGGGGCTTGGGCCGTTGTCTCATGCACTGCTGATCGGTAAGCTATCAAGAATAATGGTATGCGGGTATCCCACTCTTTATGGAACTTGTGCACTACTTTCCTTAAGTGCTCCTCCAATGTTCTATTGAATTGTTCCACCATACCATCGGACTGAGGACGCATTGCAGTTGTCCGTGTTTTTCGAATGCCCAATGATTTACACATTTCCTGAAACACAGCTGATTCGTAATTCCTGCTTTGGTCAGAATGTAACTCCATTGGTACACCATACCTTACAACCCAACCCACGCTTTTGCTACTGTTTCCGCTTTTTAATTTGGGATTGGGTATACCTCTGGACATTTGCTGAAATAATCCATAACCACCGGTACATATTTCTTTCCGCAGTTGCTAGTAGGAAATGGACCTGCGACATCCATAGCGATCCTTTCAAATCGCGCATCTGAGTTATATTGCTTCATCTGGCCATGCCTTCGGGTTTTGGGCCCTTTCGCTCTGCTGCAAACCTCGCAGTTCGCAATCCACTCAGTGACCGACTGACGGCAACCAACCCAACAGAATCTCTTTAAATCTCTTTAATCTTCTCGATTCTTCGTTATTCCAAGATGACCTCAGCTTGGACCATTATGCAGCTCGCTGAGCACATCAGGAATCCTCTTTCTGGGAACAACTATCAGTTTCTTCTTGCATTGACCATCCTCACTAAACTGTTCCACTGTGCCCAATATATCCTCGGAAGGGGACTCTCTGCTGACATCTCCTCTCTATTTGGTCTTTCGTTTGATTCGAGCCCTTGCATAAGATGTGACAGATCAGTATCTTCTGGCTGACACTTCCTTAGTTGTTCCTTGTCCCATTCAGGATGAAAAACATCCTCGTCCACATTAATTCCTTCCAACTCCATAGCGTCTCATAGCCGTGATTGAAGTTCGAATTTATTGCCGATTGTATTCAATCTACGGCTCTCCAACTCCTTCTTCAGTTGCAGGATCCTAAATTCACTCAACTTTGCCATGTCGAAGTTGTATTCGCAATCTTCGGAATTTATTCAACAATTCCCCTTCTGACACCAATTGTAACGAATTTAGAGAAACTCCGCTTATTTCACACCTTCTACTAACGTTCGAATCGCTAAACTGTTGAATAAATAACTTCAATATGCAATAATGCAAAATAGTCCTTATTAAAGTACTTCACAATAACACTTATACTTCGCAACCAATAGCGTGCTTGAAACAAAGTTATTGGTCGTGCCTCATCTGGTGCTGCTTTTATACTCTTGGTTTCCTCGTTGGCGTATTTCTAGGCGTTTCTATTTCTAGAATTTACTAGTTCGCTGAAGATTGCATGCTTTTGCGAGTATCTCAGAAATATGCATGTGTATGTGTGAGAACTACTTTGCTGATGATTGAATACTTTTTGTGAGTAACTCTCCGCTGCTGTATGTACATATGTGTAGACATAATGATTGATTTGTTTATGTAGATACAAGTGACTGCTTAGTATCGGCTTAGAGATGATAGTATCCTTTAGTTTTGCTAATATTCGTGACAATATATATGGTTCTATTCTGAACTAATTTTTCATCGAGTTATGGCTCCCGAAACATAGAAATTTGCTTAGTCATAAAAGGGGCGGTGCACGCCCATTTTTACAATTTGAAGTTTTTCCTATTTATTGTTATAAATCCACTTGGGAAATGAAATACTATTGATATACAAATCTTTTTTGCAAAGATATAGCTTATTTTATTCGTCCACGACCCTTTTAAAAATCTTTTATATAAAAGTGGGCGTGGTCCTTAACAGATTTCGTAAATTTTTTTTCAAAGCATTCCTTATAGTAAAAGCAACCTCTCTGCCGAATTTTGTTACGATAGGTTTAACGGTTTTTGATTTATGAATAATAATATTTGTAAAATTGGTTTTATCACAATTGGGCGGTGCCACGCCCATTTAAAAAAAAATTTCAAATTTGTATCAAGAGTCTCAATATCAGTTCACACGTCAAATTTCAACATTCAAGGTGTATTATTTACTAAATAATCAGATTTTTTGTGTTTTCCAAATTGTTATATATTGCGACGAATATTAGCATCAGTAAGCTGCTACTAAATAAATAATCACGCAACAATAAAAAAACATGAAGCAGCCACCCGTATATAAATAAACATATCAATCAGCATTTACACAAATATATAAAAGCAACAAAGAGATAACTCACACACAGATGTAGTCATCAGCCAAAGTTGTTGCTCACGCATTAACATGTGTTGAAGCCAAACGCCTTCAATAGTTGGGAACCACTGGTGTTTCTTCATTCATAGCTGCTCGCCACAAAGCTGCACTGTGATTGGAAATCTACCGGTGGTTCTCTTTCGATGTTAGGTTTCGTATATGTAGCTCAATTACCAAGCAGGAGATACAGCAATTCTAGAAGGCGAAACGTCTAGACTTTAGTAAAAATATGCGCATAAAGCAGCGGAGAGTATAAAAGCAGCGCAAGCTAAGTAGTCAGTAATCAATTTGATTTAAACACTCTATCAGTTGAGAAGTGAAGTATAATTGTGAAGTATAAATGTATTGGTCCCAAAGTAGTCAAATAAAAACGATTTTGCAATACAGAATATTGGAGTGATTTATTCAACAGCTTAGCGATTCGAACGTTAGCAGCAGGTTTCAAATAAGTGGAATTCTCCGAAATTCGTTACTATATATAAAAAGTGGCCGTAGTTGTCATCCGGTTTCACTCATTTTCAATACCAATCTATTCTGTGTCCAAATAACCTCGTGTACCAAATTTGGTGAATTGAATGAAGTGGCTCAATCAAATTTTTTTCAATACTGATGATTTTGATATATCTATCCCGATTCCTTTATACCTGTACAACCACCCGTTTTTCAAACAAAGTTATAATACCCTGTGTACAAATACAGCCGCGTATAAAAAATGTTTATGCCCAATTTTGTCCGGATAGTGTGATTTTTGTTCGACGTATGGCATTAAAAGTATTTTGGAAAGAGTAACAAAAAAGGTGCGGGTCCGCCCATTTTCAAATTGTTTTTTAAGTTTTGTTCTTAGCTCAATCATACCACTACTGAGGTAGATTATCAGACAAATGTAGTTAAATACAATAGAGTTATTGCAAAATTTGTTAAGATTATACTTTTAGGAAAAGTGGGCGTGGTCCTTAACCGAAATTTCAATATTTTTGATTTACGGCATGTTAAACTTCCAAATTTTCTTCTTCTAAATTAAATCTTTTTTGTTTGGATTTTATGGTCTGCATCAAAAAACCAATCCACCTACCCAATTTCATTAGCTTTGCGGTATTCGTTTTTGTATTATCTACCTTTTTCCATTTCTCTAAATTCTCGATATCGAAAAAGTGGGCGCGGTTATCGTCCGATCTCGCTCATTTTCAATATCAATCTCTTCTGGGTCCAGATATACCGAATTTGGTGAATATATCTTAATATTTGCACAAGCTAGTTAACGGACGGGGCGGCCAGCGTGGTGTGAGGTATCGTGTTCCGCCTACCACACCGATGCCCTGGGTTCACACCCCGGACAAAGCAACATCAAAGTTTTAGAAATAAGGTTTTTCAATTAGAAGAAAATTTTTCTAGGCGGGGTCGCCACTCGGCAGTGTTTGGCAAGCGCTCCGGGTGTATTTCTGCCATAAAAGCTCTTAGTGAAAACTCATATGCCTTGCAGATGCCGTTCGGAGTCGGCATAAAACATGTAGGACCCGTCCGGCCAATTTGTAGGGAAAATCAAGACGAGCACGACGCAAATTATAAGAGAAGCTTAGATCTCTTCTGAGGTTATCGCGCCTTACATTTATTTTTTTATTTATTTAGTTAACAGACAGACAGACGAAAGGAAGGACGGTCATGGCTTAATCACATTTTTTTTTTTCGATACTGATGATTTTGATATATTGAAGTCTATATCTATCTCGATTCGCTTATGCCAATTTCACGCAGAGGCTTAATGAAATAATTAGTCAAGTTTTCTACATTAAAGCGCTAATTCAACTCAATGTTCCATACAAAATACAAGTTCTTAATTATAGCATTATTGCTATATTGACTACATAATCGAGTGAAAAATCCAGTCGGTTTTGCTACTTGCTTCGAATTTTATTTTCAATGTAAATACTATTGTGATTCGATTATGTTTCTGTGTGGAAACGGTATTATACTTGTACAACCAACCGTTATTCAATCAAAGTCATAATACTCTGTATACAAGTACAGCTGGGTATAAAAACTTTAGTGCAAGTTGTAAATGGATTTTGTGTGTAGTGGTGTTGAAAAATGTTCCTTCTTTGTATCGCTTAGTAGCAGCCTCTCTCTTCCTCTCGCTCTCTGAATCTTGTTGTTTCAGTTGATTTCAAATTTTGTTTTGTTATTTTGTGAGTTACCAATGCAAGCGAATCTAATTACCGCAAAAACTGCAGCTTTTTAGTGTAAATTGCACAAATGTGCAACATTGCACAAATTTTCTTCGCGTTGACTGCACAAAAAGTGCAAATTGTTTGCATTTTTTACTATTTTGCTTTTGTTTTCCGATTTTATTTTTCTGTACTTTGTTTGGTGCACTAAGAAGTTCTTACCCACCCAAACTCACTCTCACATGCACTCACTCACTCACATATTCTCTAAATGGGCAACCAAGCGCAGCGTACGCCCGCCAGCGAAAACAAAACCAAAGCCAAAGAACAAATGCAATACAACATAAAATAAAAAATAAACAAAACAAAATAGGAATCGTAGTAAAAAAAAAGAAATTTCGCGAAAGTAATAAAATCAAAATGTATAAAAATTATTGTGATCGTTGTGTAGCAGCAAGACGCCAACATAAATGCATTGCAAACAACGACAAATTGCAATCGCTGCCATTGCAACAATAATTCCTTACCTCAGTGCCACAAACAGTTTGGAAGTTACCGCAGTCAGCAATGATGTGATGCAGTGCAGCATGAACTGAGAACCCAATAAGCAGTGGCAAAAATTCTAAAAGCTGCAACAAAAACAAGTACTTAGATTAACTGTTTTCTGAAAAATCAGTTGTTTGGCAAATATGTCTGGTCCGAGTCCATAGACTCCGACAAATACCAAAATTTATGGAGATATTTCAAAAATTCAAATTGAATACGGGCATAGCTAAAACGACTCATTCCTTCGTAAATATCATTTTGTTGTCTTACATATGGTGCCATAGCCAACTGGTCATAATAATTCCATTTCTATTTGCCTTAACATATACCATTCGGAATCAGCATAAAACATGTAGATCTGGTCAATTTGCAGGAAAAATTAAAAAAAGGACTATTTTTATTTACTCCAATGTAGAGGAGGTTATGGATTAAGCAGAAGGTTGCTCAACGGCCAAACTGAAAAACCTCATCAAAACCAGTACTTATGTATGTTATAAAATAACTCCGTCCTGTGACAAATACTAAAAGTTTTCTGGGACCTAGCTTAACTGCTGCCTCGAGATCTTGCAACTCTGCCGACTCTAATAGCTGGAGCCTTGACCTGTGGAGAGCGCTGGACACAGAATGTGCTCAATATTTTTTTCTGCAGCTCGCTTTTCCTACACCTGCCATTACTGACGAGGCCTGACTTATAAGCATGTTGCGCCAGAAGGCCCATAGTGAGACTTAGGTCTTCTCTCTTCAGAGATATGTGCCACTTTGTAAGCTTAATTCCGTACACTTTGTACATGATCTTAGAAATTTCGCAGCCCCGCGCTTCTGTCCACGCCGTTCCTGCTTAATGGATACTCATCAACTTCTGTCTCCTTTTGAATTCTCCCAAACGGATTGGGGCATCTGTCGTCGATTCACGATAGACGGCGTCGATTCAGCACGTATTACACCTTCTTTTGCCAACTCATCGGACTTTTCTTTACATTATATCCCTTTATGATCGGGAACCTAGTATAGATGTATGGTCCGGCCTGAGTGAAGTTTTTCCAATGCTTCTTTGTATTCCATAACACTTCCTGATGAAGCGCTGTGTGAGATTCTTGCGTTAATCGCCGCCTGTTTATCAATATATATATATATATATATATATATATGCATATTGACCCAACTGTAAGTTAAGCACGCTTCCTCCAGAATTTCTGCTGCTTTCTTCACACAACTGTAATTTCCGCATGAAATACGCTGCAGTAGTCTGGCAACCTGTAGTATATATCTATTTCTGGACCGACAGCAGCAGGTCGTACCCCTTCCATTGATTTGGAACCATCCATACACACATGTATAGTATATACTGCCAATTCTGCACCCTCGCACCAACTCTCTTGCTAAATTGTGGGCCTTAGATCTCTTTCGAAGCTCAGGCATGGGACATATAGTCCGCTTGACCGATACTAGATAGCGCTATACGCTTTAAGCTTTGTTGCAATTGCTAACGCGATATTTTCGGCCATTAGGTCTGCAGACGGGAATGGCATGCAATATTTCCATCGTGTGTCATATATATTTTCACAATTGGTTCGCTCACGAGGAGTTCACGTCCACCCAAAAGAGGCTTTCGATTGATTTGTGATGAAGACAGGTCTCAATATCCGCCGACAAGAGGTTCTAGTCCCGCCAAAGGAGGGTTCGCCTAACGAAAGGCAATTCGTTCTAAAAAATTTTCCCAACAGTCAATTGATTTATCCTAAAAGTTATCTACAAGTTATTTCTGGAACCCCATCTACATATGTATATGAACAAACGCTAGACTGGTCACTAAATATATTTTTTCTACCTTTACTTCTACCTTTATATTAAGTCTCTTCATGTTTGTCCCCTCATTTCCATACGAATTTTTTACCCACGGAAAAGTCTTTTTCGGTAACTTCCCGTTGAGCTAGACACTTGATACTTAGAACATAGTTCAGATCAGGGAGACATTACAATGCAAGTGAAAAAAATCCACTAGGTGGCGCACGGATGGAGATATACAGAAAATTAATTTTAAAATGGAAATTTTGCGATCGACTTTTAACTAACTTCTCGGTTATCCAGAGATTTGAAACTTAGCACATGGTGTGCGAGCCGATGGCACTACAATTCGTGGAAAGCGAAATGCCGCCAGGTGGCAAACGAATCGAGATAAACGAAAATCCCTGAAAATCCCTGAAAAAACGCAGGGAATCTTGCAATAGATTTTTGAGTAGCTTCCCGGTGAGCTAGAGACTTTCCGGCTACCTAGAGACTTGTAGCTTAGCACATAGTTCGAGACCCGGTGACAATACAATTGATAGCAAACAGAATTCCGCTGGGTGGCGAGCTAAGTGAGATAACTACAAATCCTTGAAAAACGAGGGGAATCTTGTAATCGATATTTGAGTAACTTCCCGGTGAGCTGGAGATATGAAACTTGAACCGTAAGTCAGAACCCTGTGATAATGCAATATTTTATCAAAAAAATTCCGCTAGGTGGCGCATGGATCAAGGTATTAGGAAAATTAATTTTAATTTGGTAATATTTCAATCCATTTTTGGTTACCTAGAGACTTGTAACTTAGCACATAGTTCGAGACCCGGTGACAATACAATTTATAGAAAACAAAGTTCCGCTAGGTGGCGTGCTAATTGATATAACTACAAATCCCTGAAAAACGGGGGTAATCTTGCGATCGATTTTCGAAAACTTCCCGATGAGCTAGAGACTTGAAACTTGGGCCGTAAGTCAGAACCCGGTGACAATGCAATATTTTATCAAACAATTTCGCTAGGTGGCGCATGGATCGAGATATTGGGAAAACTAATTTTAAATTGGGAATCTTGCAATCGATTTTTAACTAACTTCCTGGATATCTGGAGAGTTGAAACCTGAAATATAGTTTAAAACTCGGTGACAGTGCAATGTTTGATCAAAAAATTTGAGCTACGTAACGCACAAGTCGAACTAGTTAGAAGATTAGACCATACCTTCATGGCTAGCCTCCTGAGTGTTGCAGGCGTTGTAGAATTCCACCTCGTTGAAGGCCCAACTCAACACGTCCTTGCATACTTTTAGGCGTACGCGACTTTCACCACGATTATTATAGACTTTCGGGCGTATGCGAATTTCACCACGATTTTCAACTGTGCAAATTAAGTAGTTAACAAGTGAGGTGGAATTCTCTTGTTATGATGCGAGGTGGAATTCTGTTCTCGCCAGTGTTGTCAACGAAAATTCCACTAATTCTCTCAAATCTTGCTATTTTGAACAAATAAATAAAGATAAGAATTTTCACCTAGGAATTTCTTAAATTACTAATCAAAGCAGCAATTGCCTTTTTGCAGGCAGTACTAAAAAATTGAAAATGAAAAGATGATAAAAAATTTTAAGGACTACCTTTATATAAATGGACCAAAAAATAGAAGGCAATTTTTCCTTTAATACAGACATAGTCTTGTTGAATTTTGACTAAAAAACTTTAACAAAAGCTCTTGTAAAAGAATTTGGGGATTTAAAATTATAAATTTTTTCAATAAACTGTTATCGCCAACGTTCTTAGCGGACATTTTTGGGTCGGACAGGGTATACATATGACAATTTTTTTAGTAGGTCATGAAGAAAGCCTTAAAAAAAACAAAGTCGAAAAAAAGCCAAAAAAATGAAATTTTGCCGGCTCGAAATTTATTTTTTTGGTTATGCGTCGTGGAACTTTTTTTCCTGAGCACAAATCCTATCGAAAAATCGATGTCGCGATATCGGTTAACTTTCGTCCATAGAAATCGACCCACCCTAACAAACATACTGTACCTACATATGTACATACATAAATTTACTTTCAAATATATGTACATACTTGCAGGCTTTAGAAACCGAGAATGTCACAACCGTTCCGATGCGCTCACTAGGAAATGTGAATGCACCTTCAAGAGTACCAAGTGAAAATGCACTTCAATTTTTTGATTTGTTTGCCACTTTCCCGCCTACATACACCACCCCACTCCAGCCATGAGCAATCACTACAGTGCAGCATATCGCATTAATCCAACTGTAGCTGCAATGAAGGGCTTCAAACTCTCGCGCATGCCTTGCTTATATGGGGGTGGGGAGGAATATTACAAAGCAAACAAGAATCTTAAAAAAAAAAACAAAAAAAAAAGAAAACACTATTTAAAAATAAAATTAAAATGATATGAAATTTAAACAATAAAAAAACAACAAAAAATCAACAACGGCCAAAAAAAACAGCATAGCATATCAAAAATCAAAAGGCAATGCTTAAACCTTGGGGGGAAATTTTACAATAAGTTTGTCGCGGTATCAAACTCAAGTTGAGGCTCACAGCTTCCACCTGGCATCATTTTACAACAAAATATGTATGTAAGTACGTGCGCCCCCTCCAACGATATGCCAACTTTTGCAGCTTCACATATCACAATCACGGCGTACAGGTGACACAACTGCAGGAAGCCCCTTATTTGGATAGAAGAACTTAGCGGTTAAAACAGCAGCAGCAATGCGCTTGCCATCGGCACCGCGAATTATGCACGTAAACGCGCGCAATGATGATTTCTACGATGTTCTTGATCCTTGCGGTTTCAGCAGTCGCCTGTTTGACACATTCAAAGTCGTTGGAGATTTTGTTGCTGGTGATTTTTTGTTGTCTTTATTGCTGCTTGGCTTTCTTTTATTTGGCGTTGCTGCTTTTGTTTAGCATGTACACCTGCTCTTGCATGCATCGAAAACTTGCATGTGTAGACCTTAAAAGGAAACATCTTTGATTGTTTTAATTTTGTTGATTTTTTTTGCTTACCTTCCAACAAAAACCCTGCATACACTCGGCAATCTTTGGTAACGCTTTTGCGGCAGTCATAAGCGTAACTCCCCATACTTACTTTGGATTTGATTAAAACAGAATTTTATGAAAATTTAAGTTGTTTGTTTTTTTTCACATTCTTCAAAAGTATTAAAAATTAAAACACAATAAAGATAAAAATCATGTAAAAATTGTTTTGAAAGTTCAAACCATTGCTACATGCAACAACTCCAACTGACAAATGTGTAGCACAACTAGACAAGGGGATATCATAGATACTGAAATTTCTTAGCGCACACCCTCCTTAACTCACAGGTTGATTGAAGTTTGGTGCTTGACTGCGCTTTGTGACGACACCTCACTTCATAAGCTCACTGTCACAGATTTTTTTGTTTTCTTTTCCCATACTACATGTTTCATTGCCCTTTGTGGCAAATGTTTTTGTTTTTGTTGTTTTATTTAAACTTATGTAGGAAAATATTTTTATCTACTTCGTACACTGAAAGAAAAAGATTGGTAAAATCAACCGAAATACGGGTCAATTCAACCGAAATTGCTGTTAATTTTTATCCATCGCAACAAGATGTTGAATCAACTGCGCACAAATCGTTGATTCGTAATTGAGCGTTTTAGTAGTCAAATAAACAAAAAAATTTGTTGAGACAGCTTTGTACGAAAGTACCTATGTTGCGGCATTTGCAAGGCAGATGAGTTTTCACTGAGATCTTTCCGTGGCAGAAATACACTCGGAGTGCATGCCGAACAGTGCCGAGGGGCGACTCCGCTTAGGAAAATTTTCTTAAATTAATTGAAAAACCTTATTTCTAAAATTTTTATGTTGCTTTGTCCGGGGTGTGAACCTAGGGTTTTCGGCGTGGTAGGCGAAGCACGCTACCATCAAACCACGGCGTCCGCCATATACATACGAAAATATGTGCATACATATAGTACACAGCATACATAAGTACAAAGTAGAGAGCGCAGTGGGCGTAAAATTCTCTATGAAATTTACTCATGCATTGACTGTTGATCGCTGTTGAAATGACCAGTGAGATAAGTTGTGTTAACAAAAAAATCAGTTAGATTGATTAGGAATCTGTCAATTTTACAGAATTTTGTTAACTTAAGAGCGACAATTTCTCTTCTGTTGAAATGACTAAACTAATTTGTTCGCTTGACAAAGAACTCGGTCGAATTAACCATAATTCGATCAATTTCACCGAATCTCCGTTAAGTTGATTTTACTAGCACCATTTCTTTCAGTGTGTACTATTGTACTTAAGTACAGTAAGACAAATTTGCCCATAGCAATAGATTTAAGAAAAAGCAGTTCATATTAAAATAAAATCATCCGGTTGGAATTTTTCATCCGATACAGCAATGGACGAAAATTTTGATTTAAATTAAATCGCTTAAGTCCATATATACATTTTTGAGATTAGAGTAGAGGTCCTATTTCCTTACGTATGAGAAAAGATAAAATCGTTACAAAACGGCAGAGCTGCCGTTGAATGGTGAATGGTAGGTAATTGATTGATGACAATGTTTCTAGTAAGACGTATTTGAATGGTAAACTACAACAGGTATAAGGGGCCAAAGATAACGAACTTCCCTTATCACATAACAGTATAGGTCTTAATAGGAATTATCTACTTGCGATTTTATTTTAGCTTGTTAAACACAGATCGGTGTACTTAAATAAAAGTAGTGGTTCAACGTTTAAGAGATTCACGCACTCGAGGTTGTAAGCGATGCAAGGGGATGATAAGCGCCATACAAAGATTCAGAGCTTCCGCAACCGAATTGTCAACCTCAGCTAGGTGAGGGAAGTGCATTTTTCATACACATATTTAGCAGGCGAGGCTATGTCGACCACAAGTTCCTCATGGAACTAGGAGGTGGGGCGGGATGATCTAAAAATTTTAATGTGGTCATATTAATCGCTTGCGAGATGGTCGAGCTAGTGTCTTAATGGTGCTTTGTTATCTGTACTTCCCAGATCTATATCCGGCATAGGAACATCAACATTGATAACACTCCCGAAGATCTTCGGGGAGTTTCTTTGTGGTTAATAGAACAACAGCAATAGGTTGTAAGCGACAACAAAATGCTTATAAGCGTTCCCTTGCAATCTGCTTAAAAAGGGTGGCCGCAATATATACCCATGATCTACAGGGAGCTATGATTGATACATACCACAATTTCAGAAAAATCAATTGTTTTCAAAAAATCATAAAGGAATATCAGAAAAGTGTAAATGAGCAGCAAATGTTATTTAGATATTCCAATTGCTATTCAGACAACATAAAATTTATTTCAGAAAAGCTCAACTATATTTCGGAAAAAGTCCAACTCTATTTCAGATTTTACATATGTTTTCCGAAAAACGCCAAATGTATTTCAGAGAACTACAAATTGATTTCAGAAGATGCTAAAATCATTTCAGAAAAACTCAAATATATTTCAGAGAGTTTCAGATATTTCCCAAAAATCCATATAAAATGTCATTTTACTGTAAATAAAAATTTAACCAAGTAAAAAAGATAACAAAATCAGTAAATGAAATGAAATTAAAAAGAAATGGTATTAAATTTAAACTGACATTACACTTTCTCCCGAGGCATCTAAAAAAAGTAGTTGAGCGTTGTATATTGTGAGCACAATCAGTTGTTGCAACCGTGTTTTTCTTTGTCTACCATTATCTCCAGATCCATTTATGTTAGAAAGTGCCAAATCCACTTTACAAATTATTTTATTTTTTACCACGAATTTGCATTGGATTGATCATCTGGGAGTAAGGTCCTAAAAGAAATGCTGATCTGTTAAAACGGACTTTCTACAACTACGCATGGTACGCACTTTATCGCTTACAATGACTAGATCTATCAGAACGTTACTTAACGTCGTCCACTTCATTTCAAAGTTCTCTTTACTGCAGACCTGCCTTTTTGAATGAGTCAAGGCGCATTTCCATTGACAACACATTTATATCACCGATTTCTTGAATGAGGGGCATAGTCCATCACATTCGCAAATAAATTTTTCTTGAGTTTATTTAAATTTGAATTTTCTACTCGTTTGATTTCTTCCTGAAGTACTACTGGATTTTCTGAAAAGCACTTGAAATTTTCTGATATACATTTGGTTTTTCCTGATACAAACTTCCCACTCAGCATTTAGATGATTAAATTTTCAATTTCCCTACATATAAATACAATTTGATTACTCTTTCTGACTAAATAATGAGTTATCATACAATTGAACAAAAGAAATAACCAAATATGAATACTTTTGATGATCAAAAACTGAAAAGCATTTTTCAATCACTTTTTGGAATCATTTTTGAAGTCCTTTGATGATTAAATTTTAATATTTCATAAAAACCAACAAAAAAATAATCAAAAATACTTACCTTTTATGATCAAAAACTGAATATAGTTTTTCGATCACATTTTGGTATCATATTTGAATAAAATGTGTTTACTTTAGGTGATCAAAAATTTACAATAATTTTTAGTTCAGCTTCCTGAATCTTTTCTGACTATATTTGTTGACTGAATAATGAGTTTTATACTTGTTAAAATTTTACTTTTCCTTGAAAATCTTACTTTTTTCACATACACACATTTTTTCCATCATGAAGTTCAGAAAAAATATGTACATATATAAAATTTTTATTATTAAGACATTCTTCAAGACAATGCAAATGCTGCTCGTGCCCGAAGATTTCCCCAACCATTTCTCCACCTTCGGCTACCCAGAAAATACATAATAGTTAGACAATACAAAGGTTGTGTGCAATTTGAAGCCCAGGTAAGTGAAACTCTCTTGACATTTGTACCTGGATATGTCTTCAACATCCCGTACCGTATCGTATGACGAGCATAGCTGATTCTGGATGTTGTAGTCGCAGGTGTATATCGGTCAAGTTTGTTTGCGAGTTCAAAATGTGGTTCAAATAGCTCACTTTCGCATGCTTTCTTCCCCTGATGAAATAAGATGATATATGAAGAATAAATGCAACATAATCGCATTCAAAAATGATTCAAAAATCTCAAGCAAAACGATTGAAATACGTTCACGAATATGATCAGAAAATGACTGTGAAAAGTAGTCAAATATTACTCTAAAACAATTAAGCTCAATTTTACAATGATATCAAATATGAATAAAAAGCGTTTCGAAATTTCGAATCATAAATGATTATTCAAGAATAATCACATTTATGGTACATTTTTCTCCCGACAATACATTAATTTTCGAATAGAATATACTTTTAAATTTGAACGTTTTTAATCATCTTGGGGTATGATATTTAAATATTTTTTGATCAAAATTTTCAAAAAATGCTGGCTGGGTTGGCTTTATCTAAAAAACATTTTCCATTTTCTGCAATATGTTTCCGGTTTTCTGAAATAAAATATTTAAGACAAATAAGGGCTACATGCCAAAACCCAGATGCTTGTACTTTGTCCAGGATACAAAGTCTATAATACACCGCCATATATACTTTCATGTGACAGTGCCCTGTAATACTCCAATAAACATGGACTACTGTCAAAGTTAAATCAGCGAAAACATTTCCTCTTCTGCGATCGCCCACGCCTGAAACGGGCAGTCGAACTTCAGTTGACACCGATTTTCCCCAAACTACCTTCACCAGAAGCCTGCCTCAAATTAATTCCTCTCTTTAGGGAACAGAAGTGGTGAATCTATTAAAGCTCACTACCAGATTAGAAGTGCATAGAATAGCGTCGGCATGAAGACATACGAATGTGCCATATGTATCATTCTTAGCGAGAGCTCCCAGCATTTTACAGTTTCCCCCAGTATAAGGAAACCGAAGCCTTCCTAGTCCAATCCTGCTAAGAATAATCTCAAATTATTCAACTCTGCCAAACAGCACTAGTGTTACTTTCTTAATTTAGGGTGGCCTACACTCTTAAAAAAAAAGCACGCTCTGTTTTGTTGTGGTTGATAATTAATTCAAATTATTCAAAAACACCTGGTATTCCTGTGTACCCAGAATTAGCATAAGAAAGCACTTGATATCCACTAATCTCTAGATCTGGGGTTTGTATTCCATATCACAAATGTGCGCTCATTGTGTATGCGAAAAGGCTAACACTTTCAATTTTTGAAGGCCCATGCTCTAGAGCCTTACACTAATCACTCCTATTTGAGTAGATTCGACTACCAGTGCTAGAAGAGCTCAACTAATGGCCGCTAATCGGGCGCTGTTGAAGACTCCTTAGATGTCAATAAATTTGATCATCAGAAAATGTTTGCTCTTGAGTGACCCGTCTGGCAGTTTGCAACGGAATGTAGAGACGTTTCTGTACAACTGTTGTAACCGTAGGCGTAATGAGATGCTTAAAAGAGATAACTACCCAGGCAAGTTATTTTTCCCCGAGGGAGATTAATTATGTTCCTTTTAAGCCGACAATAGCTGACGGTGTAGCAGATTTGAAAATATACCCAATCCCGCCAATTAGAACTTCCAGTAGAAAACGAGCTGAAAGAGGACTTGACCGAAAGTACCCCTAGGGACACTGGCTGACAGTAGCAATACAATCTGGGCCGGAGCGTCTTAATTCGTTTATTTGATGATCTTACCAGTGAAGTCATTCGGTTATAATTTGAGGTATTATGCTAATATATAATCTCTTACAAATCTTAAAAAATTTTTTTTAAACAGAGGCATTTTGCTATTCTAACTTTGTCATAGTCGGGTGAAAGAGCAAGGATTCCATCAGCCCACTCCTTGCTATTACGTTTACCACATTTGCATCTATATACGGAGACAAAGTTCTTCCTCCATAACTTAAGTTAGCTGCTCCTCTCACGCCTTTCAGCTTTACGTTTTTTCTTTCTAATCCGGTATGTATTCAGGCACTTCAATCACGTATTGAACCCGTAAACATGTCTTGGGCTGGCGAAATATGATAGTCTGAGAGGATAGTGAACCTCGTAGAGTAAGTACAAGATCATTAGATTGATTTGGTATCTGCCTTTGCTTTTTCTTGTTAATCAAGAAGAAGAACGAAATCTTTCCATCTGCTCTGTGTAGGTGCAGGAAAGATGGACAATACATGATGTACATTATGGTGGGTCGATTTATATGGACGAAAGTTAACCGATATCGCGCCATCAATGTTTCGATAGGATTTGGGCTCAGGAAAAAAAGCTCCTCAACGAATACCCAAAAAAATAATTTTCGAGTCTGCGAAATTTCATTTTTTTTTTTTTTTGTTTTTTTTTTTTACTTTTTTGCGACTTTGATTTTTAAGGTTTTTTTCATGACCTACCTGTCAGACCCAAAAATATATATATATTTTTTTTTTTCAAAAAACTGTTATCGCCAACGTTTTTAGCGAAAATTTCTGGGTCGGAACACAGCTGATATTGCCATTAACGATACAGTGGGGCGAATCCGAAAATTTCTAAACCAAAATAAAAATATAGTTATTTTAAATGCAGACACGGGTAACGTGACTGTTGCAATGGAAAAACGTGACTACATGGCAAAGATGAATAATGTTGTCACGGATATTAGCATCACTAAGCTATACCATCACTAAGGCGATGCTAAGCGATGTTTACGTCAATAATCAAATCATGTATACACATATATAAGGCACCCAAGAGATGTCACACACAGATGCATTTACTTATACGCCTATGTGTGTGCGAGAGACTGTAAACTACACATACATCTGAGAGACGCTGAAAAGTAGAAAATTGTAAACAAGTAGAAACTATATGAGAACTATAAACACTCGAAATAGTTGGTAAGTTCTGGAAATAGAAGAGCCTAGATGTATGCAGTGTAAACTATAAAAGCGGCACAAGCGAGTAAAAAGTAATTCAGTTTGATTTGAGTTGTCAAGCAGTTTCGACTAAGACGCTATCTAGCGAGCAAGACCAGTATTATTTTGAATAGTAGAGTTTCATTTGAGCTATCAATCAGTTTGGTTATTAAGCAAGCTATTCGTTGCACAGTTTGAGTGTTATTGTGGAGTACTTTAATAAAGGCCATTTTGCATTATTACAAATTGGAGTTATTTATTCAACAGTTTAGTGATTCGAACTTAGCAGAGGATTGCAAATAAGAGGATTTGCAAGTAAATTCGTTACAATTGGTGTCAGAAGAGGAATTGTTGAATAAATTCCAGAGGACAACAAGGACATGGCAAAGTTCAGTGAATTGAAGATCCAGCAACTAAAGAAGGAGTTGGAGAGCCGTGGATTGAATACAAGCGGCGTTGAACTGGAACTTCAGGCACGGCTACGAGAGGCAATGGAAGCAGAAGGAATTGATGTGGAAGAGTATGACTTTCATCTTGATGGAGAGGAAATAACAATAATGGAAAAAACACCGCAGACAATGGCGAACACAGACCTGAACATGATATTGGCTGCAATATCTGCTCAAACATCGACAATGTCATCACAGATGGAATCTCAAGAGACATGTATAACATCAAAGATTGAAGCACAAGAAACGCGTATAACATCAAAGATTGAAGCACAAGAAACGCGTATAACATCAAAGATTGAAGCACAAGAAACGCGTATGTCAGAAATGTCGAAACAGATTACATCGAAGATGGAAGCACAAGAAACGCGTATATCCGAAATGTCGTCGCAAATGTCATCTCAGCTGGAATCGCAGGAGAACCGTATAACAGCGAAGATTGAAGCACAAGAGGCACGGATATCCGAAATGTCGGCTCAAATTTCAGCACAGATATCATCGCAGATCTCTGCTCAACTGGAAGAGCAAGAAGGACGTATTTCCTCGAAGTTGGAGGCGCAAGATACAAAAATTTTACAGTTTGAAGAAAAAATCGAGGCCGAGGTGGATGCTTTGAGAGGACGTATCGAGCAGTTGCAACTAAATCGCCCAGCAGTTTCAACTAGTAATCCAAAGGTAAAAACACCATCCTTTGACGGTTCTGTTCCTTTCCAGGTCTTTAAGCTACAGTTTGAGAAGACCGCAGCAGTGAACCAATGGAATGCTGAAGATAAAGTTGCAGCTCTGTTCGTGGCACTGAAAGGGCCTGCCGCGGAAATCTTACAGACCATCCCAGAGTACGAGCGGAACCACTACGAAACATTGATGAGCGCTTTAGAGAGACGTTACGGAAGCGAGCATAGGAAACAGATATTCCAAATTGAGTTGCAAAACCGCTACCAAAAAGCTAATGAGACATTGCAGGAGTTTGCTTCAGATATTGAAAGATTGGCTCATCTTGCAAATGCGGATGCACCCGTGGAATACACTGAAAGGGTAAAGATTCAGAGCTTTATAAATGGCATACGAGATGTGGAAACGAAGCGGGCTACATATGCGAATCCAAAACTAACATTTGCTGAAACGGTATCGCATGCTCTGATTCAGGAAACAGCGTCGCTTCTGTGTAAGCCAGTTTTCAAAGCACGCCGTGTGGAAGTAGAAAGACCAGAGTGGGTAGATACAATTTTGGAAGCTCTGAAGGGATCACAACAGAAAAATGCCGGAGTTATGAAATGTTTCAAGTGCGGTAACCCAGGTCACATTGCACGTCATTGCGATCTTGGTCCTAATAGTTCCAACAATGTGGGTGGCCGTAAACGCAAAGCTGGCGGAAATGAGCAAAAGCGTGTCGAATGTAAAGAACGAAAACTTGCCCCGGCTATTGAATGCCCTGTGATATCTGTGTCGCAAATTGGAAGGAAATCAAGCAGTCTTACCGTCAGAGGGAATGTGGATGGCAAAGAACGAGTACTGACTGTAGATACGGGCGCATCTCATTCCTTGATCCGATCTGACTTGGTCAACAGGAGAGTAAAACCGTTACCTAGAGCAAAGTTGCGTACGGTCACTGGCGAGTTTAACCAAGTTCAGGGAGAAGTGATATGTGAAGTTTTGATTGGGAAGGTCATGGTTCTACACAAATTTGTTGTGGCGGAGATTGTTGATGAAGTTATATTGGGAGTGGATTTCTTGGTTGACCATGACATCAAGATCGATATGCAGAGAAGGGTGATGCGTTATGAGAACCAAGATGTGCCACTTAACTTTAGTTTGGAAAAAGGGTTCAGCAGTAATCGGGTACTGGTGGAGAATACTCGACGAAGGCTACGAAATTCAGAGGTAAAGGTTGATAGATCGAATGGGCCAAATAAATCAAAATCAAAAGTACCTGCGAGAGAAACACTAGCATTGACAAAACCTAAAAGACGCAGGAAAACGAAGAAACGAATTTCCGAGAAAGAATGCGGGGGTAGTTTCAAGCCGGAGCGCACTACTGTTGTGAAATGTGGGAACGATACCGATTATGCAAAGCAAATCCGTCCAGCGCAAGCTCTACGAAGTGGTTCATTGACCAAACAACAGAGTGTGAAGGAACGGCCCAGGGTAATGAGTAGTAAGATGAGACACTGGCATGACAAGAACTTTAATTCGGAAGGTTTCTTGGCGGGAGATTTGGTACTGTTATACAACCCTCACCGGCGGAAAGGTGTTCCATCCAAATTTCGGTGCAGTTGGGAAGGCCCTAACAAGGTTGTGAAGAAGATCAGTGATACCATCTACCGCATACAAAGCACTGAGAAACCACGGAGTAGAAGAGTGGTACATTTGGCGATGCTAGCAGCGCTTAGATCGAGAGATTTGTCTGATCGGGACGATCAGACTTAGGTGGAGGGCAGTGTCACGGATATTAGCATCACTAAGCTATACCATCACTAAGGCGATGCTAAGCGATGTTTACGTCAATAATCAAATCATGTATACACACATATAAGGCAGCCAAGAGATGTCACACACAGATGCATTTACTTATACGCCTATGTGTGTGCGAGAGACTGTAAACTACAAACTCACATACATCTGAGAGACGCTGAAAAGTAGGAAATTGTAAACAAGGAGAAACTATATGAGAACTATAAACACTCGAAATAGTTGGTAAGTTCTGGAAATAGAAGAGCCTAGATGTATGCAGCGTAAACTATAAAAGCGGCACAAGCGAGTAAAAAGTAATTCAGTTTGATTTGAGTTGTCAAGCAGTTTCGACTAAGACGCTATCTAGCGAGCAAGAGCAGTATTATTTTGAATAGTAGAGTTTCATTTGAGCTATCAATCAGTTTGGTTATTAAGCAAGCTATTCGCACAAGTTTGAGTGTTATTGTGGAGTACTTTAATAAAGGCCATTTTGCATTATTACAAATTGGAGTTATTTATTCAACAGTTTAGTGATTCGATCTGTCAACATATAGAATATTACGACAAGACCCAACGTTGCATTTATAAACAAAAAACAATCAATTAGTAGATAAATTAGAGAAACTAGGTATCATTACAAAAAGAGAAAGATCACAAATGACAACCCATACCGATCTACCACCACGAATATATGGTGCGCCAAAAGTACACAAAGATAATATACCTTTAAGACCAATTTGTTCAATGATTAATTCTCCGTCCCATAATTTGTGTAAATACTTGACCAACGTTTTAAAAATCTGACTTCCGAATCAAAATTTAATGTAAAAAGGGCAATAGAGTTGAAAAATAAGATAAACAACTCCTGTATATGTGATGATGAACATCTTGTGTCGTTTGATGTAGTGTCATTGTTTCCAAGTGTACCAACGGATTTTGCTATAGGGACTATAATGACAAAGTGGGATGACATAAAACCATACACAGATATACCAAAAAAGCTCTTTATGGAAATATTGGCCTTTTGTATCACAGAGAATAGATATTTTAAGTATGAAGAAATTATTTATACGCAGTTAAGAGGGCTTCCAATGGGATCTCCAGCATCACCGATAGTAGCCGACATCATCATGGAAGAAATATTGAAGAAAGTGACAAACACGAGACTATTTAGCAAGTACGTAGATGATGTGTTTGCAATAGTAAGTGAGGACGAAATAGAAAAAACAATGAAAACCCTAAACACATATCATAAAGATATACAGTTTACCATGGATCTAGAGACTGAAAACAGATTACCCTTCTTGGATTGTCTCGTATGTAAGAGAGGTAACCAAATAAAAGTAGATTGGTACCAAAAGCCCACATCATCCGGAGGGATAATGAGCTACAAATCCAAACATCCGAGAAGTATGATTATAAATACAGCAAACAACTTTATTGGGAAGGTGCTGGACACGAGTGGTGCAGTGTTCCACCCTGAAAACAAAAGAAAAATAGCAAATATACTAAAAATGAATGACTTCCCTCATGGAATCATACGGAGGATGATAAAAGCTTACAGAGAAATAAAAATACCCAAAAACGGAGAAAAAACAACTGCAAAGTACAAATCGATGTTATATATACCAGGCTTCTCCGACAGATTAAAAGGTTCCGATATATATGACAAGGAAAACATCAAAATTGCACATAAACCAGCCTATACGACGAATATTTTCTACAACAACATGAAAAGTAAAGTAGCATTAATAGACAAAAACAACATTGTATACAAAATCACATGCGCTGGAAATGTAAACGATAAATGTAACAAAGAGTATGTAGGTACAACTAAGAACAAATTGAAAACGAGGATATCAGGCCACCGATCTGACATAAAATGCAGAACAGCTAGTAACACGCAAAAAACTGCACTTGCGGCCCACTGTGCAGAGAGCGGCCATTAACCAGATTTCGAAGCAGTGAGCATACTTCAAACAGAGAAAAATTACAAAAACCGCTTCACTTTAGAAATGCTCCACATAACAAACACACCAATAAACAAGAGACTTAACTATAAAATAGACACCGACGGCTGCTCACATATCTACAGACACCTGCTAGAATCGTGGAAAATTAGTTCAAAGCTACATGGTGAACCGAACGGACGCAGATTAGCAAAATAAAACAAGTAAGAACGGGACTGTCTTCGGCTGTGCCGATCGGATGTATAAGATAAGAAATATATAGTGAACAGATCTACATACCTAAACGATTTTTAAGACAAATATAAAATAAAAAACAGATTGGTACTTTGTGTGAGGATGCAAAGTTTCAGGTTTTTGTGGTCTGCGTGTAAAAACTATGACTACGAATCACGTATTTCAACAATATATGACGTAAACGTAACTATTTGATGAAATCTGATGAATTTTGAAGCTTCTAGCCGTAAAAAAGGGGCAAAAATTACAGTTTAAATGGGGTATATAATATATATACCACCGACCTCTATGATTTTTTCAGACAACAATATATGCTATATACGTAAGCAATCGGTGAAATTTGAAGCTTATAGCTGTTAGAATGGGATAGAAATTGTGAAAAGTTTCTTATCTGAACAATCGGTTGTATGAGATATATACTATATATACCACCGATCGCTATTATTTTTTCAGACAACAATATATGATATATACGTAAGCATTCGGTGAAATTTGAAGCTTCTAGATGTTAAAATGGGGCTAAAATTGCGAAAATATATATATATACTATATATACCACCATATATATATACTATATATACCACCGATCTTTATGATTTTTTCAGACAACAATATATACTATATGCGTAAGCATTCGTTGAAATTTGAAGCCTCTAGCTCTTAAACTAGGGCAGTAATTACGAAAAGTTTCTTATCTGAATAATCGGTTGTGGGGGATATATACTATATATACAACCGAACTCATCAATTTTTTGCAACAATATGTGCAATATACGAAATTATATGGTGAAGTTTGAAGCTTCAATCTGTTAAATTGAGTAAGATATGACAAAAATCCTCTTTTTCTGAAAAATCGGTTGTATGGGGGATATATGCTATAGTGGTCCGATCCGGCCGGTTCCGACAAATGTCTAATCGGACACTCAAATACACCCGCCCACCAAATTTTATCAAGATATCTCAAAGATTAAGTGACTAGTTTGCATACAAATAGACAGACGGACAGGCGGACATGGCTAAATCAACTCAGCTCTTCATCCTGAGCCGGCAAAATAAAAACTTTACATTTAAACGTATAAAGGTCGCTAAAATCAAATATTAATATTTTATATTTATCTTAAAAATCGTTAAGGTCTGTTCACTATATATTTCCTATCTTATACATCCGATTATTTGGAGATTACGAACGGGATAAGTTTATTGTTCAACCCCATTCATGAAAGGTATGAAGTCTTCGGCACAGGAACGATGCAGAAACTGTGATAGAGTTTTCCTCGAACGACATGAAAACGTGTTCATAAAAATAATAACTTACTTAACAGCACCTACTATCCTTCCAATAATTTATTAATAAGTTCCTTTCATCCATTTCAATTTCCAACTCAAATCATAAGATTTGTTTTTTTTTTTATTTTACCCAAAAAAACAAAAAATACATAAAGCAATTTCATTTTGTAGTTCGAGAGTGTCACCACATCCTCCACATCAGTAATTAAAAGCACTTCATTAAAAATGTGTTCATACCTTCTTTGTTTGCTCTGAAAGCCTGAAATCGTACAAAAAATGCACATCACTCCTTTTATTAACCCCTTTTATGCACCTTTACTTACATTTATATCTGTAGATGGCTTTGGGTTGGAATTTGCGAAGGGAGTACTTAAGATACACTTTTAATTATATGCATTAGAAATATAATTAAACACATTTTTTCGATTCCCTTTTTTATGGTAATTTTTTATCATGAAATTAGATTTATGAGCCTTGTTTCATTACATATACATATGTATGTATGCGTGAGTATATAATTAAAATGTCCTACTGAATGGAAAAATGTGTTGTGTGTATACAAATGGGAGTCAAGGATTTGTGTAGTGCAGTCCCAAAAACGGGCTGCTAGCGCAATAGATAGCTCCACCAACCCAATTATCAACTTCAATTACCCTTTTCGAGATCTGTTTATTTAGCGGGCGAGTCTCTGGTGACTCAAGTACCTCATGGAAAGAATCGGTTGTTTGCTCTCGAAGGTTCAACTTGGCCATATCAAATCTTTCCACATCTATTCGGGTAAGATCTTAATGGTGTTATTTTTCGGAACTTACCGTATCAGTAACCGGTAAAGTATCTTTGGGTAGTGTCTTTATCGATACAAGAAGAAGACGGGTACGATATGGGACTTGTAGAGCTTCATTTTTCTTTGCTGCAAGAGGAAGTTACGTCTCAATTGCCTACTTAAAGCGTTTCCTTTTCTGAAATAAATTGTTGCCTAAGTAAATGGCAAAGCCTTAAGAGAGTTACTCCTACCCCAGAAAATGTTCAACATTTATAGTGTATGCAAAGAACAAAATTTGTGAAGTTCCGGGTTACGGGATTCTCAGGCGGCCCTCGATTTAGATGTACTAAGTCATTTTTTGGATTCAGTAGGGTCTTTAGTTGTTCCATGTGCAAATTTTAAGCCGAATTTCAAAAGCAACGAATATTGATAATGATATTTTGCCTTGGCCTGAGGAGACAATAAAAACATCAAACAGAAATGTATGTTTACATGAATCCGAAATCGTAAACTTTTCGCGGTGACACTGATGAGGGTTCATCTTCAAAAGATTTCCAACAATACCACCAACTCTTTATCAAAACCGAGATTATTTAAACTACTTCGATATCGGTACCGTGAATATTGAGTTTTTGCAATCTGAAGAAGTCAACAAAATAATTCGTTCAGGTCGTCAAAAGTGTCCTGTTATTTTTCCACGTGATTGTCATGACGAGGCATTTACTACCTCGTTGTTAAACAGAATCTTGCCTAATGGAGAGAAAGTGGAGCGTGTCTGGTTAGTGTGAGGTGCCAGTAGCAATGCTTTTTATTGCCTACCATGCCGTCTGTTAAGCACCAATACTTTCAATGGACCTAAAATGTGTTGTCCTGGTGGATATTCGAAATTGCAGGTGTGGAAAAAGTATACGATAAACTTACAGCACACGAAAATACACATATCCCCCGATTTACACGGAAGATCGGTTCCAGACAAAACCGTGTAAAGTGAAATCTTCGTTTTCCTATACAAAACCGTGTAAAGCGAAAAAACTACCCAATTCAGTCCTTTATTTAAAAAAAACAAAACTAAAACATCTTAAAAAACTTAAAACTAAGTATTCTTTGACCAAAAAATAACTAACTTCCGTAGTTTTCTTCGAAGTTTTTGGCATTTTAGAAACTTGAAAAATTAACACAAATCACATATGTACTCATGAAGGTTCACGAAAAGATAACTCAATCGATAACTTACCAGTTCAAACCAAAAAACTCTCAATAATAGTAAAAATTATGGCTTTTTGTTCAAATTTTCATCAAACGATTTTCCTTCCACATGAACTACATACTCTGCGTTTGGTTATGTACATACATATTCACAATAAGGGGAATCCCCCAATATTGCAATCAGTTTTTCAAATTTTGCTGATTTATGAACCGTGTAAAAGTGTAATAGTTTGCTGTTATATTCAATGGCGCTCTTTACAAAATCTAATTAAAAAGGAGGCTAGAATTGATACACTTAACAATGAACAGCTAATCACTGAAACTCAAAAGTGGAAAGGAATTTTATATAGAATTTTCAACACTATTTTATTTTTAGGTGAAAAAGGTCTAGCTTTCAAGGCGAAGGTATATATTTTGGTGAACGAAACGATGGAAATTTTTTTGGAATCAAAGATCTCATAAGCCATTATGATCCGATACTTAGAGATCATTTGGAGAAAGTTGGGATTTCACAACAGCAACACAAACGTTTACAAGTTCACTATCTTTCCCCAGACATTCAGAACGAGTTTATAGAAATTTGTGCAAAGCACGTGTGGGAAGCTATTTTAGATCAAGGCAAGAAAGCCAAGTAGTTTGCTATTATCGTAGATGCTAGCCACGTTGACTACGTTCATTTTGCGCTAACTCCATTTCAATTCGAAAGCAACAAATTTTACAATTCAAGAACGGTTTTTGGCTTTCGTGAATTGTGACCAAAAAACTGGCCAGAAAATCGCTGATCTAATTTGCCATACTTGATTGAAGATTGTCGTGCACTAGAGTACGGTAATGGCGCCAATATGAAAGGAGATTACAACGGAGCACAACGTCACATTCTCGACAAAAACTCGAATGCTGATTACTCGCCTTGTGCAACCCACAATCTCAATTTATGTGGTGTTGATGTTGCAGAATTTTGTACAGCTGCAATTACTTTCTTCGGAGTTGTACAAAAATATTTTACTATTTTCAGCAACACTCCACAACGATAGAACATCCTCAAAAAAAATGTACCGAGCTCTCTTCATAGTCTTTCAGCCAAAAGCCAAATTTGACTGCGCAAGCTTACGGAGATGTTACCGGCATCGTCAAGTACATCAACAAGTTCGAATGTATTTTGCTGTCCTCAATTTGGTTCAAAATACTGACTACCATTAATGAAAGAAACGTGGTCCTCCAAGCTAGAGACGCCACCATAGATGTTGAGGTCCGACATCTAGATGCCTTATTAGCTGATTTGAAGTTGATCAGGAACCAATGGGAAACAATTTTAAACGAATGCAAAACAATTGCTATTCAATTGAACATCTTGCCAAAGTTTCCGGACATTCGAAAGAGAAACCCCAAAAGACGTTCTTAAGATAATTTAAATGAGATGATTACGGATGATTCAGAGTCTAATTTTAAAAACAATACATTCCTGGTGATCGTTGATTCGTTAATCACTGGCATTACTGAACGATTCGCAGCTATGAGAAACTTGAGCGAGACGTTTTTCTTTTTGTGGTAATTTGAAGACATGGATGAAACTACGGTTCGGGCGAGCGCAGCAAAATTTGTCGAAAAATACAAGTCGGACATTTCTCAAAGCGTAGAATGCGAAATAATTCACTTGAAACACATTTACGAAGCAAATTTTGATAAAGGTCTGTCACCATTGGAATTGCTAAATGCCATCAATGTTTAAAATCTGTATACGATTTTCCCCAACATTTGGTTTGCTTTACGTTTCTTTTGCACTATACCTGCCACTGTAGCTGGTGCAGAACGTTCCTTCAGCGTCCTTTCAAGAATCAAAACCTTTCATAGATCGTGTTCATCTCAAGAGGGAGAACGTTCAGGACTTACCACGCTTTGTGTTGAATCCGTTTTGGCAAGACAGTTAAATTTTGATATTATTATAAAAATTTTGCAGCGAAAAAAGCAAGTAAAGCCACTCTTTGATATCCGACCTTTCTATATTGAATAATTAAAATTTATAATCATCATTAAATTTATCAGAAATGTATTAAAATGTTACCAAATAACTAGAACAGATTATTTGAAATAATTTGTGGCTGTTAAAATAGAACTTTATTTCTACGTTACAATAAAATAGCATAAATAGTAAATATTCTGTGTTAATTTTATTGTCAGCTCTTAATCTAAAATCACTTAGTTGATGTACCTTAAATTTTTTTTTTATGTAATCCATCAATAATGATTCATGAATGAGACGTCATTAATCAGTCAAGTCAATCAAGTTAATCAAATGTAGTAGTGCTTTTTACAGGGGGCCCGTAAATTGTTTAGTCCCGAGCCCGGATTTTCTCTCTACGGGCCTGCCGCCATTTTATTCAGAGTAAAAGCGTAACGCTTTTGCGTTGCGAGCAGACAACAATTTTCACAAAAGAACGAAATACCCGTAAAGGCGTTACCTGCTTTTTAGAATAGAACAAAATATTTTTACAACCCTTGCGCGGCGTACAAAAAGCGTAACACTTTTGCCAGAAAAGAAAACGCTATTAGTCCAAATAAGCATCTGTTGGAATTAGTAACGCTCCGCTAAATTCTTCAACAGATAAAGCAAAAGAGGAATTGATAAAGATTTATTAAGACAGAAGGGAAGTGGAGGGGGACTGGAAATGGAAATGACGTGTTTTCACCACGAGTAGGAATAGGAGTTGGAAGGCGAGTGAGTCTGAGAATGAGAGTGGGAGTGGGAACGGGAGTGGGAACGGGAGTGGCAGTGTAAATGGGACGTGTAGCTCTTCGCTACAAAATTATTTTGGTTAATACATAGATTCACGTCACTTAATAAAATCATGGGTTACCTATTTATGGACCAGATACTCTGTAGATGGTCCAGTTTTTTCTTATATGCGGAAGTATCGAAGTCAGAGTAGGATTCTAGCGGCACTAAACCTCCTACTGGCCATGAAGTAATTACCGCGGTAAGGTTTTCCGTCGACAGGAGATATTAGCACATGGATCAATGCCTATTGCGGCAAACATTTCTATATTTTTAAAGTTAAATGGCTTCAATTAGGTGGGGCTAGGTACAACATTCCTAGACACCATGCAGTGGACCTTGCTAGTTTGTCTAAGTGCCGTATGGAGTCTGCCTAGTTTTTCCAAATGTCTACCCATGTAGAAAGTTCTTTTGAGGCGCAATATGGAGTCGCCCTATATTAATTCAGCTGATAGCTGGATAATTATAGACGCTGACTCGATAGTATAGGCAATATATCAGTCTGAGCCCGTATTACGTCTTACGATCCATGATCGAAACTCATTTTCTAAATCAGAATATATCTCTGAAATTGTGGATCGAATTAATCGCTTATACGAACTAGCGACAAATAGTACTCGTTAGATCCATAACTTATTGTAATTTTTCGAAATAATTTGAAAGGTGCATAGTTGTCGCTTGATTGAAAATGGTCCGGAGTAAAGGGCCTAAAGTTAACCCTGACTGGAGGCGTCCTTGAATAGCATCAAAAGCAGTGATGTGCTTTCTTTGGAAGGTTGATCATTTTGAAAGTGAATATCTAACCTGACCCATAGCATAATCAAGCATCATTGTTTAACAGGGCTGGTTTGTAAAGTTACTTCGACTGAATTGTTGGTGAGTCTCTGAAGAAAATTAAGCTTTTTGTTTTGTCGAACTTTAGAGTATTCTTAAACCGCATGAAACCTATTGTTGTGCTTATAACGAATTTGGTTTCATAATTTGCCCCCGGGTTCCGTGTTCAACTTCGCGTAGAATATTTACAGCAATACCCGTAATAATTTATGTTCTAAGCGGTGTAACTACAAAAACAGTTCACTGTGTTTATGCAAAGTATTAAAGATAATATTCGGATATATTTCCTGTACAAAAATTTGTATTGCACTTTACTACATTTTCCGGCTCTATCCCACCCTAATGTCAAGTTTTCAAAATACTTAAAGCACTATACGGGATACCATAATGCATGAGAAGCTGTATTTGTATTATTCAAAGGAGTTATAATAATCATAGTAAACGTACAACGATTTGATTTTCATTCAATTTATTATATTTCTCCGAAAGCAACGCAATGCTGAAATTTGGTTTCTCATCCTCCTTTTCATATTAGGGCATGCACTAAATTTCGATTTTGGCCACGCATTACAAATTAGCCTCATCAGCATATTATATAGAATAACTTTAACATTTCAATACTTATTTTAAGTAAGTATGTATTTTCCTCTTTACATACTACCGCAAGCTTCTTTTGAATTTGAGTTGCTCTCAACTTTGTTGCATATTACTCATGAGCATCCCTGTGGTATGCCGCACCCCCTTAACGGAACTTTGTCTTTTTTGTTGGTTGTGAATATTGAATTTGTTGCATATGCATTAATGGAAACTCATTCCTTTATGAGAATATTAACCCAGGTTGCTATATGAAGCATAAACAAATCGAAACAAGTCTTGGTTATCTAATGTTGTTGTTGTGTTAACACTGCTTTGCCCCAATAAATCGGTGAGACCACTCGCAAATTGTCATCAAAGCCCTCTAATGGGAGTACAAGGAAAGTTGCAGTTCCAACAGGTGTGAACCATAGGGAAGTTGGTGTTAGAGGCGTAGGTTTCACATTACAAATGAAAAAATGATGGGTGTCATGCGGGGACACATCGCATGCAGGACATATATTATGAAGGTGGGGGTGATTCTGAACAAGTAAAAGTTTAACCTATTATAGTATTCAGAACGAAGTTGGGCCCGGGCGACTCGGGTCTCCCTTGGTAGTCTACTTTCTTCTTCTTCTGCAAGGGTTGATAATGGGATGCTATCTAGCAAAAGTGTATACCTATTCAATAGGCAGCGTAGGCAGGGCCGGATCTCATCATAGTGCTTACGAAGATATTTCCATATGCCTGTTGAAGACGGGGCTCGATCAAGAAGGATAGGGAAACATCTTCGATATCGGTATGCTGTATGGGGTATACAGAATGTGAGTTGAAGTGTAGTCACTACATTGTAGTTAAATGCGGTAACAATATATATTGTAGAGATGGGCGAAATCAGACTGCAAATTAGTTAATAGATATTATTGAAGGTAGAAAAATAAATCTACGATATAAAAAAACAAAAATATAATGCGCGATACACTCTGAAGATATTTTAGACCGAGCTTCTCTTCCAATTTGCGTCGCGCTCCTTTTTTAATTTTCACTACAAATTAGCGGGACGGGACCTACTTCTTTTTATGCTGACTCCGAACGGCATCTGCAAGGCAGATGAGCTTTCCCTGTGAAGCTTGTCATGGCAGAAATACACTCGGAGTGCTAGCCAAACACTTCCGAGGGGCGACTCCACTTGGCAATATTTTATACTAATTGAAAAACTTGTTTCTAAAAATTTTGATGTTGCTTTGCCCGGGGCGTGAACCCAGGATCTTCGGTGTGGTAAGCGGAGCACGCTACCATCACACTACTGAGGAGCCAAAATCGGCGATATATAAAGGAGAAAATGAAACGACAAAAGAAAAAAGTCAATGTAATGAACATGAAATAAAAGAAGAGGACATTGAATAGAGCAGTGTGATAACAATATCGATAATGATGTGGATGATATCTATTTATGCTCATTGTCATGGTTGCGAAAAAACGAAAAAAATAGAAAAATACAGATTATAAGTCAAAATCGAATTCGGAATCGAAACTAGACAGCGTGCTCTCAAACTGTTATCGAAATATTTACGGTTTTCTACTGATGAGTTATCTTTTTCTTACCGAAATATTATCAGCTTGTTATCCTTTTCTTATCAACGAGTTATTGGTTTCGTATCGGTGTATTGTCGACATGGTCTAGGCGAGCTATCAAATTTGTGTCGATTTTTTGTGAACTTGCTATCGATGACCAAGGTCATCGAAAAGTGTTTGATTATTTTATAACCAAATGTTATATGTTTTCGAAAAGTTGTCGATTTACTATCGAATTTGTTACCAGCGTGTTATAGATTTTATGTCAAAAAGTTATTTGATTCAATTATTTATCGACAATCTATCGTTATTTTACCAAAAAAATAGACGTACTAACGAAAAGTCACCAATTTGTTATCAGAGTTTTACCAATTTATTATCGACGTGATATTGATATTGTATTGGTATTGTTGGACAAGCACTCCGAATGTATTTCTGCCATGAAAAGCTCTCAGTGAAAACTCATCTGCCTTGCACGAGTAGGTCCCGTCCCTCCAATTTGTAGGAACAATTAAAAAGGAGCACGACGCAAATTGCAAGAGAAGTGCGGCCTAAAATCTCTTCGGAGGTTATCGCGCCTTACATTATAATCAAACATTCGCAATGTGTTGTAGGTTTTCTATGAAACAGATACCGATTAAACTTTAATATAAAATCAGCCAATCTGTAGCCCGTCAATAATAATCCGATAACAAACACAAAACACCACGATAATTTCGCTTTCGATAATAAGCCGGTAATAAAATAAAAACTTGATAAAAAGCAAACGAGGCTCTTATCAAACAGCCCCAAATTATTTATTTCTTGTAAAGTTACATCTGTTGTAGTTAACTTCAACCCCTGGGCGAGCTTAAGTATTGTGACGAATATTAGCAACACTAAGGGATACTATCATCTCTAACCGATGCTAAGCAGTGACTTTCATGCACATCATTAAATCAATCATTTTATTTTTTTTTATTATGTCTACCCATATGTCCATACGAGCAGCGGAGAAGAGACGCACAAACATATGCATATATCTTTTCTGAGATACTCACAAAAGAAGGCAATGATTTGTGAAAGTATTACTCACGTACACAAGCGCATATGAGAAGCTATAAACGTAGTTGTGGCTGCTGATTTTGTAGCTGATAACTAACTAGTAAATTCTAGAATAGAAAAGCCTAGAAGTATGCAACGAGGAAACCAGACAGTATAAAATGCGGTAACAGTAGAGGCATGACAATCATTTTGATTTAAGACGCTATCTGGCGAGCAATAGTAGTGTTACTCTGAAGTACTTTAATAAAGACCATTTTGCATTATTGAATAGTGGAGTTATTTATTCAACAGTTGAGTGATTCGAACGTTAGCAGAAGGTTGCAAATAAGGGGAATTGCAGTAAATTCGTTACAGTATATTTAAAAACATTAGTTTCCTAGACAGGTGTTCTACACATTGAGCTTCACGTGTAATTGGTTCTCATGAGTTTTTTCCTGAAACACCGACTCTCCGGTTACAATTTTGATTGTCTTAGAAGTTGACGAATGATTTATAAATGTTGTTTGGGTGACTGAATGTACTTGCGGATGTTGTTAGTGTGGTATATCGCTCCACGCACTTTTGTAATACATTCGCAACAGCAAAAAACACCGAAATTCATGTTATAAGTATACTTTTTACTTTATATTCATTTTACCGTTGCTTTAGTTTTTGATAATTATATTTAACACTATAAGTGCGTATATGAGGTAAAAGGAAGTGAATAATTAGTAAATGTAGGTAGTGGGGAAGAAGATCAGGGTATCATATAATTTTTGCAAACTAATTTCACATACACGAGTAAGGAATAGTCCCATCAACAAGTATACCGGCCACTAACATCAAAAAGAGCACTTTACTTCATTGTTATTGTGACTGATCTAATATCTCGAGAAAAGCGCTACATGTTGAAAGTCCGTATTAGCCCAGATCCTAATGAGAGTTGTTTATTTTGCTGAACACATTTTATGGAGACCGACAAAACTCTCTTGTTTTCTTAGAAAGTGTTATCCCGATTTAAATTGGAATGTTACTTCCTCTTTAATATGCTTTCGGATGAAGGCTATAAGCCTGGTTTAAAAGGTGAAAGATTTATCGCAAACCCGCCAGTCCCAGATTCGCAAGACAAGCGGTCTCACGCCTCTAAGAAGACAAAACGAAGCGAAGAGAGAAGTTTTATCATCGAAGAACCATGTACAATGAAAGCTGCAAAGGGGAATGATGGTAGTAGACAGATACCAAGTAGTTGATAAGCTAACGCAACCACTCAAAGTCATTGTCAAAGTCCTCTAACAAATTTCAAGGAAACTTGCGGATACATAAGGGTTGAACCATTGAGATGATGTTATTAGAGGTGCTGGTTCCACATTAACGAAAAGATGGTTGGTGTCAGGTGGGCACACATTGCATCCAGTAAATACATTACTTAAATCGGGGTTGACTCTCAATAAGTAAGCGTTTGATATGGTACAATAAGCAGAGCGAAGTTGAGCCGATACGTGTGTCTCTTACTGTATCCTACTTTCCTCTTCTGCAGGATTTTGATAACTTATATTAATAACGGTTTTCACTTTTCGTGATATGGTGAATTTGTTTACTGACTGTGGGGTGTCGATTCTAAAGGAATTTACCGCTGCAACTAGGGACAAGGGAGCCCTGCAGTAGCACCAATAGAATGCAGTAACCACTATTAATCCTATTAGAGTCGTGATCAAAATGATGTGGGATGAGCACAAAAAACCGGTTCCTTCCTTCGATACAGCGCGAGGATGCGATAAGGCAAAGTTGATGACCTGCACCAAGCGTTCTTTGTGTTGATGCAGGAAATGGTTCCAGACCTTCAAGGGCGGGACACAGTTACAAGGTTTGAGATGGTAGACGGAGCGCTAGTACCCCTAGTACCAACGAAACATCAGAGCATACATCTTTACTAGGTGCTCGATCATAAGGGGATAGACGTTAATCACAAAGCTCTTCGAAGGCATAGGAACAGCGCATTACCTTCTGGCGTCAAATGCTTAAAAATTAGGTCTCATTACTAACAACACATATATAATTCGGCAGAAAGAAACGATTGTGCATATTTTGTGTTTGCGTGCCGCACTAGGCCAAGACTGTGGCTACTAAGGCCGGTAGAGTTGTTAGATCTCGAGGCAGCAATGAATCTGGGTCATAGAAAGCATCTAATTCCTGGAATCTTATGAGTACCTCTATGGACAAATTCGGTCTATGTGGTGACGTCTTTATTGATCAGCCAGTTCAACCTAACCTCAACTTTCCATCTTGTACCCTCTAGGCGCTCTGTGCTAGTTTACTTTTCTTATGATTTATTTATTAACTAAAGGGGACAGGTCCCTTTCCCTATATAGATTCTGGGAATTCTAGATGCATGCCTTTGAATTAAAGTGTTTGCGTGCTGCACTTACTAGGTCAAGACTGTGGCTACTAAGGTCGGTAGAGTTGTTAGATCTCGAGGCAGCAATGAATCTGGATCACAGAAAGCTTCTAATTCCTGGAGTCTTATGAGTACCTCTATGGACAAATTCGGTCTATGTGGGGACGTCTTTATTGAGCAGCCAGTTCAACCTAACCTCAACTTTCCATCTTATATCCTCTAGGCGCTTTGTGCTAGTTTATTTCTCTTATGATTTATTTATTAACCAAAGGGGACAGGGTCCTTTCCCTATAAAGATTCTGGGAATTCTAGATGCATGCCTTTGAATTAAAGTGGTTTCTACGTTTACACATTTTATAGTAAAGCAAACTTTTATCTTCAAAATAGGCACCCACCTGCATCTGCTTCCGCTGAAGTCCAACCATATTTTATTACACTCCAAGACCTTTCATTCAGGAGGGATAAGTAGACGGACAAGACACTTTTGTAATGTAACGGATAAAGTGCAGTGATGCGACCGTGAGTGTTCGACGTGATCCACTCAAACTGTCGCAAATGTACCATTCGACCAAGGCTGGTCATACGGCAGTACTACCAAAATTTAGGTAAGTAAATTTTGTTCGCACGAAAACCATCTTTCCAAATATTCCTTTTAATTTTGAGTCATCTGTGTAGTTGGTCAAGCTTTCAGTAAAAGCGTAACTGAGCTCAGTTTAATAGTTCCTGCAGAAAATCTCTCCGCGCCGCTGTCTGCTGCCCAGCAGAGCCCAAAAAAATGAACCGTTGTAATAATTTTCATTTTATTTTATGGATCTTTCTTTTTCATTTTACATAATCAAAACCATTATTGACCCTTAATCGCATAAGCGATTTTGGCCGTTTCGCAACAAGTCACGCCATCCATCCCTGTTTCGTGTTACAATCGTGATAATAATTGACGCCAATTGGAAGCACTAAATGAGGTCAAGTGTTCCTCCACCTGCCTTTCTCAACTAAGTGGAGGTTTACCCCTTCCTCTGCTTCCAAACTGTGAAGTCGACTGAAATACTTTTTTGACCGAAATGTCGTTACATTCGCATAACATGACCCAGCCAGCGAACTGAGCGGTTTTTATTTTCTACACTATCGTCGTATCTGCGTAAAGCTCCTACAGCTCATCATTATACCTGTCTCGTACACTCCACGCAACATCTCTTCTTCCCGCGACACCATCCATGATTCCGTGCCATACATAAGGACAGGTATGATGAGCAATTGCAGAGCGTGATTTTTGTTAGTCGAGAGAGGACTTTACTTTTCAAATGGCTACTTAGTCCAAAGTAGCACTTGTTGGCAAGAATTATTTTCTGTTTGATTTCTAAGCTGACATTGTTTTTTGCTGTGAACGCTGGTTTCCAAATACACGAAATCCCTAACAGTCTAAAATCTATATACGTCAGCAGTGACGTGGCTGCCAAGGCGGGAATGAGCCGGTATTTTCTTTGATGACAGCAAGTAGTTCGTATTGTGGCGAATATTAACATCACTATGCTGTTAGTAAATAATCACAGCAACAAAAAGAGCAAGCAGCCACACTTATGAACTTGTACGGTTCTTGCTCTTGAAAAGGTGCAAAGATCTGCACTACTATGCATAAGCGGAGCCATCCGCACAACGCCAACGGAGGCTATGAATGTAATACTGAACCGGCAGAAGGCAGTCTCTCAGAAGCACATTTATATTTTCTCAGACAGTTAAGCAGCACTGAAAGCCCTCGACTCTGTCACAACTAATTCTGAAACTTTAGTAGGCTGTCGCAGATCACTTAACGTGACGGCTGAACAGTTTACTCTGCATCTGGTATGGGTTCCTGGACATAAAGGCATACCAGGTAATGAGATGGCAGATGACCTTGCAAGAAAGGGCACCTCCCTTCCACTTTCTCTCCATCTGCGAGCTCAAGATAAAGGCGGCTCTACTGATGGAAGCCGCAGCCAGGTGGAAGCATCATGATAGATGCCACACGGCAAAACTCACATGGCCGGAATGGAATGAGAAGAGATCGCGAGAGCTTTTCACCCTCCGTAAGAGGGATCTTTCCTTAGTTGTATGTCTTCTCACTGGTCACGTTTGTATTGGAGCGCATGCCGAAAGGATTGGCGCTCCATTTAATGATGAGAAGAGCCGAACTATTAGGCATCTACTTTGCGAATGTCCAGGGCTCGGTAGAAAAAGGCAACGTTTCATGGGCAAGATGTTTGTTGTAGATCTGACTGATATAGCTGAGGTCAATACACGACGCTTAGTTAGCTTCACAAACTGAACGAAGAATTTTGATTAGGAGAGTAGGAACAAATCCGTGTGGTTTCACAATGGGCCTATAAAGGCCTAAGTGTGCCGCCCCGATGTGGACGGCAGTCGCTTGAACCTAACCTAACCTAACCTATGTCCTTGTACACATTAGAGCAAGCAGCCACACTTACTTTGAAGTCGACGAAGAAGATTCCACACACATAACCATTTAGTTTGATTTAAACACGCTTTTGAAGTACGTGATAGTGAAAAATAATTGTACTACTCCCAAAGTAGTCTAAATAAATACCATTTTAAATACTGAATATTGGAGTTATTTATTCGACAGTTCAGCGATTCGAACGTTAGAAAAAGGTGCATAATTATCAGGAACTCCCAAAATTCGTTACAGTATTGTCCTCATTTGCCGCAAGACCCACTTTTTTGTCTCTTTATCTAATCCAGAGAAGGCAGAAATCACAGCTCGTTTGTTCAGGCCAATAATATCTATATCATCAGCATACGCCAGTAATTGTACGTTCTTATAACAGATTGTACCATAACGGTTAAGTTCTGCTGCTAGAATTATCTTCTCAATCATTATGTTAAGGAAGCGCACGAAAGAGAGTATCCTTGTCTGAAGCCACGTTTGGTTTCGAATTGCTCGGAGAGGTCCTTCGCAATCCTTACGGAGCTGGTAATGTTGCTTCCGTTTTCATTTAACCTGCTCTTATTATATAGAATTCAAGCAATAGAAACGCATTTCCTTGAGTTCTTATCCCTCTAATCTATTGATGTCACTGGGTAAAAGAAAGTTTGCTCATATTGCCATTAAATAGCTTCACCTCAAGCTGGTGAAAACGGAACTTAGTTAAGATGTGTATACAAAAACGACTGATCTTATCGCTTTCCTTTATATACATACTAAGTCATTACAAACAAATGAATAGATTTAAATTTTTTACATAGATTATAAACATACACTAATATCACTGGATCACAAATTCCAACTTTTTTTTCTGCACCAGAGACGCCATTACGAAATTTCTATGTAAAATTACCCCCTGATTCCGAAAATCAAGGTTTTTTTTAATTGGTTTTGAGATATTTACGAATTACCGTTATTAAAAAAAAATAAAAAATTTGGTCCACTTAATCATATATATCTCAAGAACGAATTGAGCAATTCCAAAACGGTTTGAAGTTTTAAAAAGGTAATAAAATTTGCTATAAACTGTGCAGACAACACTTTTTACGGGGCCCTGCAGATTCAAGATAACGAACAATCATTACGGATTTTGTAATTTTTTTTTTTGTAAAAATATAAAAAAATGTGTATTTTGCGAGGAAGGATCTCGAAAACTTTTCATTTTTTTGCAGATTTTTTCTTTTCTCTCTAAGCTCTGTTTTATTACAAAAAAAATAAGATTTCATTCAACCAACTCGATGGACTAATACAAAAGTCATAAGCATTCATGTAAATATTCCTATTTAATACTTAAGCACCCTGCTGGTAGTTAGTATTCGTATATCAGTGAGTTAGCGAATATTAATATTGTTACGAATATTAGCAACACTAAGTGGTACTGTCATCTCTAAGCGATGCGAAGCAGTGACTTGTATGCACATAAATAGATCAATCATTATGTCTACACATATGTACGTACACGCAGCAGAGAAGATACGCACAAACACATGCAGATATCTTATCTGAGATGCTCCCAAAAGTAGGCATTTATAATTGCGGAAGTGTTGCTCACAAATACACGCGCATATGAGAAGCTATACACATGCATCTGTAGTTATATTTTTATTGTTGATAACTAACTAGTAAGTTCTGGAAATGGAAGCGCCTAGAAATATGTGAACGAGGAAACCGCACAGTATAAAAGCAGCAACAGTAGAGGCGCGACAATCAGTTTGATTTAAGTATCCCATCTGTCGAGCAGTAGCAGTGTTATTTTTGAAGGTACTTTAATAGGGGCCATTTTGCATTATTGAATATTGGTGTTATTTACTCAACAGTTTAGTGATTCGAACGTTAGCAGAAGATTGCAAATAAGGGGAATTGTAGTAAATTCGTTACCAGTAGGGTACTTAAGTATTAAATGGATATATTTACTAGAATGTTTATAACTTTTTTATTAGTCCATCGATTTTGTTGAATGAAAGCTTGTTTTTTTTTTTGTAAAAAAAACCCAAGGTTGGAAAGAAAACAAAATAATCTGCAAAAACTAACTAACTGATATACGAATACTAACATATATGTACCAGTAGGGTACTTAAGTATTAAATGGGAATATTTACTTAAATGCTTATAACTTTTGCATTAGTCCATCGATTTTGTTGAATTAAAGCTTGTTTTTTTTATAATAAGACAGAGCTTATAGGGAAAACAAAAAATCTGCAACAAAATAAAAAGTTTTCGAGATCCTTCCTCGCAAAATACAATTTTTTTTATATTTTTACAAAAAAAATTAAAAAATCCGTAATGACTGTACCGGTTCTTTGAATGTGCAGGACCTAGCAAAAAGTGTTGTATGCAGAGTTTATAAGAAATTTTATAACATTTTAAAACCTTCAAACCGGTTTGAAATTGCTCAATTTGTTCTTGAGATATATATGTTTAAGTGGACCCAATTTTTTATTTTTTTGAAATAACGGTAATTCGTAAATATCTCAAAAACGGTACCATAGAATTAAAAATAACCTTGATTTTCAGAATCAGGGAGTGAATTTACATAGGAATTTCATAATGGCGTCTCTGGTGCATTTTAGCTGTAAACCAGTGTATTTATAGGCTTACGATGCATTTTATTTAATGTTAAAGCAGTGTATTAGTAGTGGTGCCATAGCCGAAAGTGCTGCGAACTCTCGCTTATGCCATAGACATATCAATGCACTGCACAGTACTCTGGCCTTTACGCCCACGATTTAGGGCGTGAAAAGTGAGATTTGTTATCTATAATTGCTTTCCACAATCACTTTTGTTAGCTGTAGAATTTTTACTTTCCTTTTAAGTTACGAGAGTAAAGTGCTGTAGAGAGACTTCCTTTAAACGTTTGTAACTTTTCTTATTCAAATTGTGGCAGATTTCTTTGCCTTACAATAATATCAAGTTTTTATATTTTCATTTATTATGGGTTTTTGCATGTGTATGTAAATCTCAAGAAAATTGTTGCTTATATGACCTAATTTTCGAATCGACTGCAATTGAAGGGGCTTGCAAGAAACGTGCTAATACAGACTATGTAATGTTATATGCAAACAAGACCTATACCAACACTATAAATTGTAAGGAGGTAGAAGATGCACGCGCTTACACGTGAATATATGTAAGTGTAATTTTTTATATTTAAAAGCGTGCTTTGAAAGACAAATTTCCACAAATTAACTACAAATGTTCGACATGCACTAGCACACTTGCACACACACACATTCACACATTCGCGCATATGGTTGAATGAACGTGGCAAAGAAGTGCAAAGATTCGTCTTAAACTCAACTGGAATGTCACTTTGATTAGATAGTATTTGTGTTGGTAAATTGATGTAGTCGTACATATGAGCTGTCTAAGCGCATAAATATGTATATGCAGCGAACTCCCTTGATGATGTCAATTTGAAAATCATGAAAATATGCTGCGGGTATAGCATCCATTTCAGGTACATTGAAAAGCTTCTTAGAAAAGTTTATCACCCACCAAATCTGCGGGCAAAAAATTTGCGTTTGTGATGTACAGTCGCGTAACTAGGAGGGTCGACGATTGGAGTATAGATCCCCTTTTCCAATGAAGCACTTATCTCATGATTTACATTTAACAAAAAAACTAAAAAATTTTTCTACCCAGCGTTTCCTTATATTATAACATTAATTGAATAACGGTTGTACGAAATGGAGGAATCGAGATAAATATACACTGCCCTATATCAAAACTATCAGCATCTACAAATATTTTGATTGGGCCATATTTTGATTGGACTATAATTTTATATACTCAGAGAATCTTAGCATAGCAACGATTGAGTTTCAAATAAGACCGATCTCGATCGTAGTGAGCCGAGACCGAAATACTTTCGCCTAGTTCTAGCAAGAGCTGGACAGTCAAGCATAAAAGGTCTCAATGATTCCACCACGTCATCGTCCAAGCAGCGGTGGTAAGAGCGGTTTTCCAGTATGTTGAGATATGCTGCATTTAAAAGTTATCCGTCAAAGTGCCAACCATTGACAGATGAGCCTTGTTCAATCCAATAATTGTACCTATGCACTTCCAGCCGGAAAGATCTCGCTATTCTGCAAGACGTAGTGTCCATCCAGCATTTTCTCAGCTAACAGGGGACTCATCTATAAAGGATCAATACACAGGTGCGCAATTGTACTGGGTTTCCCCTACAAGCAGTTAAATTAGTTCCAGTTGTACCAGGCGCGCTAGGATATCCGGATGGCAATTGCCATGGATGATGGTATGACCCAGAATGATATGACTTCAGAAGACCTTAATCTTAAAATAGTCCCAGGCACCCGCAGGTGAGATCAGGGAATTTTCTCTCCCGATTGCACCAATGTTGAATTTAGAACTTTAATAGCCGCTTGGCTATAGGAGTAGATGTTGAATTGTCTGACCGTAGTCGCGGTGGGTGCTAAAATAATCGGGCGACATAAACTTGCGCCTTACATCGACCTTTGGCAAACTTCCCGTCCAACTTCGACCTATCCATGAACCAGTTCCACTGCATCAGATTAATTTCTCCTCTCTCGACGGGATAACTGTTATTAAGTTTGATCGGCGACCGGCCCTCAGCAGCGTTTTTGCCAATTATTATATTACATTTCAATTATTATCGGCGGCCACCGTGGTGTGATGTTAGCGTGCTCCGCCTACCACACCGTATACCCTGGGTTCAAACGCGGGCAAAGCAACATCAAATATTTTAGAAATAAGGTTTTTCAATTAGAAGACAATTTTTCTAAGGGTGGTCGCCCCTCGGCAGTGTTTGGCAAGCGCTCCGAGTGTATTTATGCCATGGAAAGCTCTCAGTGAAAACTCGTCTGCCTTGCAGATGCCGTTCGGAGTCGGCATAAAACATGTAGGCCACGTCCGGCCAATTTTTAGGGAAAATCAAGAGGAGCACGACGCAAATTGGAAGAGAAGCTCGGCCTTACATCTCTTCGGAGGTTATCGCGCCTTACATTTATTTATTTTATATCATTTCATAAAGCCAGTATAATATGATGTATATTGGAATGATTTTCCGTCATCCCTTGTCAAATTTGGTTTTGAGACAAACCGGTTTCGGCGTTGTGCCATCATCAGTGTCGATTTTCGTTCTGATCTGTTGTTGTCGTTTGTCCTGTATTTATAGTTCGTAGGTATATGAGCAGGTATTGTCAAATTGATGCTTGTGTATATTTAGTTATGTGTATGTGCTGTGTGTCCATTCAGAACCGAGGGTGGTTTAATTATCGATTTGTGTGGCTGACTGGGGTAGGTAGAAATCTGTGATTTTAGTTTTTTGACCTTCTTTGTCGGTTTTTTGTTTAGGTGTGTTAATTATTTTGTGCTTATTTGTTGTTGTGTGTTTGTCTGTTGTACCTGTGTGATTACGTTGTTTCACGTAAACAAGTTTTAAAGGCTCGAATATTGTGTCAGAAATTGTGTTTATTTGTTCGTTTATTATTCTACCGTCGAATGTTTTCTGTTTGTAGATTTCCATGTTTTCGAGTACGTTGAGCCGTCGGCTCTTTTCTTGTATGTGAAGAACCCTAACTGTCTTATTGATGTTTGCTGGGGAACATTCATTCTCGACCATGTGAATCGCGAAGTTAGACTCGGCTATAATGTTTGGATTCCGTATTTTTTTTTGTTGTAATCTCTAGTATGTTCTCTGAATCTCGTTCTTATTTGCCGTCCTGTTTGTCCTATGTTACTATGCTAGCATCCACAGGTAAGCTTGTATACGCCGTGGCTGCTAAACGGATCCTTTGAGTTAATGTTAGTTCTTAGTTTTTGCCCTAGATTGTCCGATGTTTTGAATGCTGTGTTAATGTTGTATTTTTTAAAGAACTTTGCCAATTTATATGTTGCTTTTCCAGTATATGTCATAGTCGTCCAGCTATTATTTTTCTTTTCATTATTTCTTTTTGGTTCTCCATTTGTCCTTCTGAGCTTATCTACTAGTGCTTTTCCGTTGTTTGCAGCGATATTATATATGACCTCAAGTTCTCTCTTATATGCCTCTTGTGTAAGAGGTATTCTTTCAAGTCTATGTACCAAGTGCCTTAATGCTGCATTTTTATGCTGTTGGGGGTGATTTGAGGTATTGTGTATTATTGTGTCGGTGGCCGTTGACTTTCTATATATGTCATAGTTAAATCTTTTGGCTTCTTTATCAATATTTATCGTGAGGTCTAGATAGTTGATTCCTCCGTCTTTTTCGGTTTCCATTGTAAATTTTATATTTCCGTGCTACTTGTTGAGGTACTCCAGTACAAGGTCTTCGTTATTAGTAGTTAAAACGCATATTATATCCTCCACGTATCTAGCATAAAATGACACGCCTAATTTGGACTTCAGCTCCTGTATGTACTTTTCTTCCAGATTTTGCATGAACACTTCCATAAGAATTGCTGATGTGGGGCTTCCCATTCCAAGATCGTTTGTTTGTATATATATTATATTGTTGAATCGAAAATAGTTTTGACGTAAAATGGTTCTTAGCGTATTTGTGATTTGCATAATCTTCCCTTAGTTTTTTGTATTATGAACTATTGTTGAGCTAACTATGTCCAAAGTCTCCGACAGTGGTATAGATGGGTATAAATCTTTTATGTCAAAAGATACCAATTTGCTGTTCCTTGTTAGCTCTACGGTCTCGAGTCTCTCTATTAGTTCTGTTGTGTTAGCTATTGCATATTCATTCCTTAGCTCCAGAGTATCTTTCAATTTCGTTTTTAAATATTTGGACAGTTTGTAACATGGTGCCGATTTAAAATTAATGATGGGCCTCATTGGCGTGTCCGGCTTGTGGATTTTTGGTAGCGCAATCAGTGGAGGAGCCGAAGGGTTCATTTGGACCAATCTATGTGCCATGTTAGAATCTACTATATTTGTTGCATGTTTTATAGCAACTTTGATTTGTTTTTGGTATTCATCTGTGGGATCCTCTCTCATTCTACGACATTTCATTTCCTCTATAAGATCCTCGGTTTTTGGATATATATTGCTCTTTTCGATTAGCACAGTGGTGTTTCCTTTGTCCGTTTTTGTTGTGATAATATTGTTTTTCTTTAGTTTATGCCGTAGATTTTTTATTGTTTTCTCCTCTGTATTCGATTTTTGTCCTTCCTGTGCTTTCACCCCCTTTTTTATGATTTCCCTGCACACGTGTCTTGCGTGCTCCTGTTCTTCCTGTGGTATCAATGATATTGCGATCTCCGCATCTACAATCGCTTGCTCCGTTTTTCTTACTGTATTCTCGTCCATGATATTGTGCTTCAGGCCCTTTGCGAGAAGTTGTGCCTCTTCCTTGGTAATGGCCACTGTTATGAGGTTAACGAACTTGTCATGAAACTGGTGAGTGTTTTGGTTTTGTTTACCCTCTCGTCGTCCTGCCAGCTTGTCCAATTTTCGGTTCAGCGACCTGTATTTTTGTTGTAGTTCTTGATCGACCTCTGTCTTAATGCGGTCGAAACATTCCATTAATGTAGTAGTAGGTAGTTGTTCTGACAATCTTAAATGGATAGATAATAACTCGGCATTTATCTCATCCTTCTTCGAGTATAAGCTTTCCAACTCATATTTTAAAAAATCCTTTTCCGCTTTTCTAACTGCTTTCCTGCTAGATTTGGTGTTTGCCTTTATTGTTATTTTAGCGAATTTCGGAGTAACATTCAATTCCAGGCATTGTTTGATGAACCAAATGCTCGCCTTTGCTTGTAAATTGTTAGTAGTCCGTTCGCGTTCAAGTTAAAAGCCTGACAAGCAATAACTGACTTATCTTGTTTGGCTGATTTTCCGACAGGGTAAACCACCCTCGGTTCTGAATGGACACACAGCACATACACATAACTAAATATACAGAAGCATCAATTTGACAATTCCTGCTCATATACCTGCGAACTATAAATACAGGACAAACGACAACAACAGATCAGAACGAAAATCGACACTGATGATGGCACAACGCCGAAACCGGTTGGTCTCAAAACCAAATTTGACAAGGATGACGGAAAATCGTTCCAATATATATCATTTATCCACCCTGTCGGAAAATCAACCAAACAAAATAAGCCAGTATATTATCTTTGGCGAGACTTCCCAGCTCTTACCGATGGTCCCTGCAACAAGGAAACAGAGGCCTCTTCTACCATATCCTTCACAATGGCTGTTCAGTACAGTTCTCTGTACAATATAATCACAAAATACTTAACTCTATCAGAAAGTTCCAACGATATTACCCCAATGGAGAGTATTCTGAAAGCTGGGATTTTGTATTACGTCATAAAAATAGCCTGTTCCTTTTATCCAAAGTTGACTGCCAGTCCACATGACTCAGCCCACGTAGTCACTGAGTCCAGATATCCCTTCAAAATATCGCACTGTGTTACCGGAAATTTTACACTGACAATGATTGCCAGGTCATCCTCGTACTCCTTCTTGCTCTACCATAAGCTCGTTCACCTCCACAACCCAAAATAGAACGTATAGAGCATTTGTGCCTACCTGTTTCTCGATTTTGGCCCTTCCCCACTCCGCTGTCAAAAGTCTGTTGCTCAAAAGTTGTTTAATGAATTAAACCATTGCCCTCTCGGCTAGGCATCTAGACCAAATTCTTCATTCTCTAGAGAATCATCTTATTGCTAAACCCCGAGAAATATTGTGTCTCCACATTAACGATTTTAGAAAGAACGACGCTAGACTGATTGGTCTGAAATTCTTAGGTGATACGTTAGAGTTATTACCTGTCTTTGGAATAAAAATTACGTTGAACTTATTCCAATACTTCGGCATGTAGCCCGGTTTAAGCCAATATGTGCAAATGATGGCCAACTAGTGTCAAGAAACCCCAAAGGGTTTTTGAAGTTGCGCAAAAGTGACGACCTCCGGGTCCGGAGACTTGAATCTTAGTCACTTCTTAAAACGGGAATATTTTAAGGTATTTTATCCGCTGGGTCGACTGTATTCAATATTCACCCATTGTTGCATCGATGATCTGTGATAATTAAAGTAACTTGGTCGTTGGGTCGATTTTCCAGAGTACCACAATAACCCGTAGGTTAGTTAACACACCATAACGTGTAAGAATGACGAATAGTTTAACGTGGGAATCTTGTTCTACTAAATTCTCCTCGTTTAGTTTAATACAAAAAAAGCCCCATAGTCCAAACATCTTTTTGCTCTTAGAGGTTTCTTTATTTCTGATTTGTTTGCTGAGGTATTAGTGATTCGAATATACAGTTTTGTAGGTATTGAATTGGGAAGCCTTCAGGTACTTATAAATTCGAAATTTCATATTTTTGAGTTCGCTCCCTATTGATCTAGGTGTGTCATATCATTCGTTCACACTTACAATTTCTTACTGTCTCTCTATGGCGTATCACACTCAAAAACTTACCAACTCAAATATGTACTTGAAATGTTCACATTTGGCCAGAGGCTCTGAAATCAGTTTGACTTCTAGTTTCTAAATGTGACTTGCATTTTTGATTGCACTTGCCAATAGCGTATTTTAAGTCAATCAAACCTACAAACAACGACATACGCATAGGTATGTATGAATTCGTATAAACTATTTACCACCAACATTTATACAAATATGTGTGCGTGCATATGCTTACATTTGTGTATGTGGACAACAAGAACCGACATAAGAGTGTTCGTTGTTTCTTAAATTAATATTCGGATAACATATCGATAATTTTTCGATAGCAAGTTGATAACTTCACGATAAGAAGCCGACACTTTAAAAAAAAAATCGATCAGGCCCGTACCAAATAAATAGCTTTTCTATAACAAGCCGATAACTAATCTATAAAAAATCGCTAACGTTTGTTATCGATAAAAAATGTATAGCACTTCGATAAAATATCGACAACTCGTCTATATATCGGCGACTATACGCCAATAACAACCAGAAAACACGCGGGTGGCTTCGATAACCAATCGATCTTTTTGCGATAACAAATTGATAACTTTACTATAAATCGATATTTCTTCGAAAGCAAGTCGGTAACTCTGGGGCAGAGGACCGGGTAACTTGTTCACGGATGGGTCGAAAGTGGACGGAAAGGTTGGTGGGGCGTCTTTTTTCAAGAGCTAAATGTAAGCCGCAAGTTTAAGTTGGCTGATCACTGCAGTATATTCCAAGCGGAAGTTGCTGCGATTAAGGATGAGGTGGATGAAATGCTATCCAATGCTACTAAGGTTAGGGAATTCAACATCTACTCTGATGGCCAAGCGGCTATCAAGGCCTTGAGTGCAACTACAGTGCGATCGAGGGTGGTCTGGGAGTGCCTGACCTCGCTTGCGATTTCATCGAACTATTTTATAATTAAGATTATCTGTGTCCCCGGCCGTAGTGATATCCCGGGCAACTGTCAAGCGGATATCTTAGCCCGGATCGGTACAACTGAACCAGATAAGGATGGCTGTAAGGATTTCGGGATTCCGCTGGCTACCTGTCGTTTGCTCCTCCATAGCTGGACCTCGAGTCAGCTCAACAAACGTTGGGCGGATACCACCTCTTGCAGGGTAGCAAGATTTTCTGGCCGAATGTGGATGGCAGGAGGTCTGCCGAAATAATTGGGTTCACTAAGGCGATCCTATCAATGGTCATTGGGGTTTTGACAATGCACTGTCCCATGGATATCCAGGCGGGACGTCTTAACTTACTGGAAACTCCATCCTGCTGCAGCTTTATGAAGGATGATAAGGTGGAATCATCAAATCACTTTATGCTTGTTTGCCCAACTTTTGCCAGAACTAGGCGAAAGTACTTCAGTCGCGACTTACTTGGATCTCCCGAGGATTTATCCAAGGTTAAGATCGGTATCATTCGGAACTTTATCGTTGCCACCCAACGATTCTCTAAGTAGCTTTTATCTACGTCACCTTTATTTTATGTGGTATCACAACGGACCTTCATGTTGTCCAAGTGAGCTTCCCCTATCAGGGCAGCTACCACAAAACCTAACCTACCCTATGTCAGTAACTCATATAAAAAAGATCAATAACCCATTAATAAAAAAACCCATTAACTTGTCTATAGCGTTTGTTATCGATACAAATTTACAACACATAAGTAATAAATCGATAACTTGTGGATAGCACGCCGTAACATGCCGATAACAAATGAAAAAATCAGATAACTCGTCTAAATTAAACGGATAACACGCTCATAACCCGTTGATAACTATACGATAACCCTTCGTTGCCAGTTGTTATAGATAATAAACCGTTGGCACTTCGATAACATGCCATCCGTTTTCGGCTTTAGTTTCTCATCTTTCCACTTCACTCCCGTCCTTTTTCCTTGCCTCTCCTTACCCTACACTTACATTACGTAGTCCCCCATATAGCAAACCAGTGCCAAATTTTACCCCCATACTTACACGTGGGTGCTTCTTACGTTACGGATGTTCCATCGTGGCACTTTTTGGTATACTAAAAATATAGTAGCCAATTTTTTCCGAAATGATTTTTTCAATGAACGACATTTGCAGGTGTCTATTCAACGCAACACCTTTCCTCTTCGCATCACCATAACTTTTCAACCGGAACTACGAACTTTACTATGTTTGGATTAATTGAGAGGAATTGTTACCGTTTAAAAGTTTGTTCAAAATGGGATGGGTATTGGAAAAAAGCGTGACATCTAAAAAACTAATGATTTTAAGTTAACTAGAGCTAGCCAAAAAGATGAAGTTAAAACACCACAGAGGCAACTTTACAAGAAACAAAAAATTTAGAGGTTTTTGAGTAAAGCTTCGTCGGTATCTTATCTGTAGCAACCAATTCCGACAATTTATTGTTTCATTATCGGCCTATTATCGACATCGAGCTATTATCGTCGAGTCATAGGTTTATTATCGGCTTGTTATCGCCGAGTCATCGGTTTCTTATCGCCTTGTTATGGCCGAGTTACAGATGTGTCATGGATATTATAAAGAGGCTTTATCGATATCTGTTTCTTTCTTTTCTGTAACCAATCGATAACGCGCCTATAAAAAACTGGTATTTTTCCCATAACAAATCGATAACTTTTTGAATATATATCAAAAGCAACAATATGTTCTACAACATAACGATACATTTTTATTAACAAATTTATAACTTATCGATAAATTTTCGATAAATAATCTGTAACATAGTTCGTCGATAAAATATCAGTATTTTATTAATAACCTTTAAGAAACTTTGAAAGAGATCTAGGGGCCACAATTGACCCGGAGGGTTGGTGCCAAGGTGCAGAAGTGGCAGAACATACGTGTACGGATAGTTCCAAATTAATGGATCCAGAAATAAGTCGCTCCAGAAATAAGTGGATCCTACAGACTGGCAGATTGCTGCACCGTCTTCATTGTGGAAATTATAGCCATGAAGAAAGCAGCAGAAATTTTGTAGAAAGCATGCTTTAGCTGCAGTCGTGTCAATATACATATATATATATTGGTAGTCGGGCGACGATTAAGGCAATAATATCACACAGTACTTCATCAAGAAATGTTCTGGGATGCAAAGAAGCAATGGTAAAACTTAGAAGGTAAGGAAAATGCCCATGAGTCGGAAAATGAGGGTGCAACACTAGCTGAAACGACGATAGACCTTCCAATCCGTTTGGGATAAATTAAAAGTGACAGGATTTGCAAATGATCCAGCAAGCAGGAATGGTATGGACAGAAGCGCGGGCTGCAAAATTTCTATGATCATTTGCAAAGCCACGGATATAAGACTCACAAAATGGCTCAAATCTTGAAGAAAGAAGACATAAGGCTCACGATGGGCATACTAACTGTACACTTCCTTCTGGCGTCACATGATTACAAGTTAGCCCTCGTCAGTAACAGAAGGTGTAGGAAGGGCGAGCTGCAGGAAGAAATGGTTGAGCACGTTCTGTGTTCATGTTCTGCGATCGCCAGGTCAAAGCTTTAGTTATAAGGGAGCAGAGTTGACAGATCTCGTGGCAGCAATTAAGCTTGGTCCTATAAAACTTCTAATATTTGCCAAGAGAACCGTGTTATTCTATAACATAAGTCCTGGTACTTGATTGGTGTTCTTTCGTTTGATCGTCAAACAAATTCTGGTAACACTATAGACGCATTCAGTCTATGCGAGGTCTATATTGACTAGGCAGTTCCACCTAACCTAACTTAATAACCTTAAATTCTTACCCTTACAAGCTGTATTCATCCATATAGCATACCAATCTTACATACTACGTCTACACTTACATTCTACATACCCCTATACGGTTAGCAAAGGTGTTTATGTTTGTCAAAGATATTTTTATAAACGCAAAACAAATCGACAGCCTTCATAATCGGGACACCTTCATATGTCCTAACACAAACAAATAAATATTTATAAATTTATATATGTAAGCTTTTTGTTTCATCGCTATAAAAAATTAATATTTTATGATACTCATGCCTTATCACGTCGCCGTCCGTAGAAGCCTAAATGCCTTCCCAACATCTCGTATTAAGTGTATACTTGCAGAAGCTGATCTACAATCTATCCTTGATAGGTACAAATCTACGTTAAGATTAACCCCAAGGTTGCTCATTCTACAAAAAGACCCATTTACAATACTTTGAAGACTGCTTCAAGGCATAAACGCGCATACAAGATTAAGTCCGCCATACGCCGCTGTGCTGCAGGATTGCATGATCTGGGAATCCAAACACCAAAAACCTGTCTCAAGCTTGGTCAAGAAGCCCCATGGACCTTACCATCCATTTCAATAAACTCCGACCTTCATGCTTACCCCAAAAGTAACACCAGTTCCGATCTCTTCAAACACAGTAAAGGTCTCGCCAATAGAACCCAACTATTCACCGACGGATCTAAAACAGATTTCAGCACAAGTTTTGCTGTTATACAAAGCAATGGAACACTGTTAACAGGAGGCTTGCTACCTAGCTACAGCTCAATATTCTCATCTGAGGCAACTGCTATCCATAAAGCAGTGGAATATACTTCGAAGTCCAAAGGCAAGTTCGCTATATTCACAGACAGCTTTTCGGTGATACAAGGATTAAAAAATATCCAAAACAGTAATCAACTTCAACAAGCAAAATACGTATCATTTGGATACCCAGTCATAAAGGTATCCAGGGAAACGAGTTTGCCTATCTAGCGGCAAACAATATGCACCAGTCTCCCACAACTCTTGTTGCTCCTCCTCTCTCTAAAGACCTTCAAGCTTGTATTAAAAACTATCTTTTGAAACTACGCGATGAGTCGTGGTCGCAATTCACTCACCCCTACAAAAGCTTTAACCCTGAAGGTGAAAAGTCAATTTTTCCATCCTCACTATCCAGACAACAAATTTCTACATTCGTCCGCTTAAGGCTGGGCCACTCAAAGCTAACTCATGAACACCTCCTCCTTTCTACATCTCCGTCCCAATGCCCTTTCTGCAACAACCACCTCAATCTTCTACACATTCTTGATATCTGTGCAATCTTACAAGCTAAGCGTACAACCTTATTTGGTTCCACAAAACTTTCAACACTTTTGAAAACTATCACAGAAGACAATCTAATAAAAATATTTAACTATATAAAAAATATTGGTTTAGTTGAAAAACTGTAAATTTTTATAACTAATTATTTCGTACCTGATAAGAATATATGTATCATCTACTAAAAAACCAAGCGCTGAAGGCCAATGTAGCTAATGTGCTGTTAAATTAGTGTAATATTTTATATTATCCTAATAAATAATAATAATAATATTTTATGATAAGCGATGCGCTTTTTATATTAAGTTATTCACACATATATATATACACATTAGGCCGGTTCGATTTGTGGGGAGGCAAAAAGTCGCCCATTGCTCTGTGAAAGTCATATTCAAGGGATCAAAATAAGAAACTTTGCCGAAGGAACCATACCTCTAAAACGAATTCTGATGTCCCCCAATTTGGGTCGAACTTTTGGGTAGGGGCAAATTTTGAAAAATCCCACTTTGACCCATTTAGAGTGTATGTATGACCGACCCCCACTAACTTTGGAGGCCCGACCCACCGATGCCAGTGGCACACTCCCTGGAACCCCTCTAGGGGTTCACCATACAAACTTTTCAAAAAATCGCCGGTTTTGCACTTTACATGAAAAAGTCAGCTAAATGGCTATGTTTTTTCTTTATTTTTATTTATTTATTTATAATAATATTTATTATTTATTTATAATAATATCTATTTTTTCTCTTAAGAAATTTATTTAGTCAGAACATATGTAAATGAAAAAATTAATTTAAGTGAGTTATAGAAAAAAAACTAAAAAAAACAAGTAAGGAAGGCTAAGTTCGGGTGTAACCGAACATAACATACTCAGTTGAGAGCTATGGAGATAAAATAAGGAAAATCAATCTGGGGTAACCCTGGAATGTGGTTGTATAACATGTGTATCAAATGAAAGGTATTAAAGAGTATTTTAAGAGAGAGTAGGCCATAGTTCTATGGATGAACGCCATTTAGGGATATCGCCATAAAGGTAGACCAGGGCTGACTCTAGAATTTGTTTGTACGATATGGGTATCAAATGAAAGGTGTTACTGAGCATTTTAAGAGGGAGTGGGCCTTAGGTCTATCGGTGGACGCCTTTTCGAGATGTCCCCATTAAGGTGGACCAGGGGTGATTCTATAATGTGTTTGTACGATATGGGTATCAAATGAAAGCTGTTAATGAGTATTTTGAAAAGGAGTGATCCTTAGTTCCATAGGTGGACGCCGTTTCGAGATATCGCCATAAAGGTGGACCAGGGGTGTCTCTAGAATGTGTTTGTACGATATGGGAATCAAATGAAAGGTGTTACTGAGCATTTTAATAGGGAGTGGGCATTAGGTCTATGGTGGACGCCTTTTCGAGATATCGCCATTAGGGTGGGCCAGGGGTGACTCTAGAATGTTTGTACGGTATGGGTATCAAACGAAAGGTGTTACTGAGCATTTTAAGAGGGAGTGGGCATGAGGTCTATAGGTGGACGCCTTTTCGAGATATCGTCATTAGGGTGGGCCAGGGGTGACTCTAGAATGTGTTTGTACGATATGTGCATCAAACGAAAGGTGTTACTGAGCATTTTAAGAGGGAGTGGGCATTAGGTCTATAGGTGGACGCCCTTTCGAGATATCGCCATTAGGGTGGGCCAGGGGTGACTCTAGAATGTTTGTACGATATGGGTATCAAACGAAAGGTGTTACTGAGCATTTTAAGAGGGAGTGGGCATTAGGTCTATAGGTGGACGCCTTTTCGAGATATCGCCATTAGGGTGGGCCAGGGGTGACTCTAGAATGTGTTTGTACGATATGGGTATCAAATGAAAGGTGGTAAGGAGTATTTTAAAAGGGAGTAATCCTTAGTTCTATAGGTGGACGCCTTTTTGAGATATCGCCATAAAGGTGGACCAAGGGTGACTCTAGAATGTTTGTACGATATGGGTATCAAACGAAAGGTGTTACTGAGCATTTTAAGAGGGAGTGGGCATTAGGTCTATAGGTGGACGCCTTTTCGAGATATCGCCATTAGGGTGGGCCAGGGTGACTCTAGAATGTGTTTGTACGATATGGGTATCAAATGAAAGGTGGTAATGAGTATTTTAAAAGGGAGTAATCCTTAGTTCTATAGGTGGACGCCTTTTCGAGATATCGCCATAAAGCTGGACCAAGGGTGACTCTAGAATGTTTGTACGGTATGGGTATCAAACGAAAGGTGTTACTGAGCATTTTAAGAGGGAGTGGGCATTAGGTCTATATGTGGACGCCTTTTCGAGATATCGCCATTAGGGTGGGCCAGGGTGACTCTAGAATGTGTTTGTACGATATGGGTATCAAATGAAAGGTGTTAATGAGTATTTTAAAAGGGAGTAATCCTTAGTTCTATAGGTGGACGCCTTTTCGAGATATCGCCATTAGGGTGGGCCAGGGGTGACTCTAGAATGTTTGTACGATATGGGTATCAAACGAAAGGTGTTACTGAGCATTTTAAGAGGGAGTGGACATTAGGTCTATAGGTGGACGCCTTTTCGAGATATCGCCATTAGGGTGGGCCAGGGTGACTCTAGAATGTGTTTGTACGATATGGGTATCAAATGAAAGGTGGTAATGAGTATTTTAAAAGGGAGTAATCCTTAGTTCTATAGGTGGACGCCTTTTCGAAATATCGCCATTAGGGTGGGCCAGGTATGACTCTAGAATGTTTGTACGATATGGGTATCAAACGAAAGCTGTTACTGAGCATTTTAAGAAGGGGTGGGCATTAGGTCTATAGGTGGACGCCTTTTCGAGATATCGCCATTAGGGTGGGCCAGGGGTGACTCTAGAATGTTTGTACGATATGGGTATCAAACGAAAGGTGTTACTGAGCATTTTAAGAGGGAGTGGACACTAGGTCTATAGGTGGACGCCTTTTCGAGATATCGCCATTAGGGTGGGCCAGGGGTGACTCTAGAATGTTTGTACGATATGGGTATCAAACGAAAGGTGTTACTGAGCATTTTAAGAGGGAGGGGGCATTAGGTCTATAGGTGGACGCCTTTTCGAGATATCGCCATTAGGGTGGGACAGGGGTGACTCTGGTATGTTTTTGTACGATATGGATATCAAATTAAAGGTATTAATGACTGTTTTAAAAGCGAGTGGCCCTTAGATGTATATGTGAAGGCGTTCTCGCGATATCGACCAAAATGTGGACCAGGTGATCCAGAAAATCATCTGTCGGGTACTGCTAATTTATTTATATATGCAATACCACTAACAGTATTCCTGCCAAGATTCCAAGGGCTGTTGATTTCGCCTTGTAGAACTTTTTCATTTTCTTCTACTTAATATGGTAGGTGTCACACCCATTTTACATAGTTTTTTCTAAAGTTATATTTTGTGTCAATAAACCAATCCAGTTACCATGTTTCATCACTTTTTTCGTATTTGGTATAGAATTATGGCATTTTTTTCATTTGTCGTAATTTTCGATATCGATAAAGTGGGCGTGGTTATGTTCAGATTTCGCCCATTTTTTATACCAAGAAAAAGTGAGCTCAGGTAAGTACGTGGGCTAAGTTTAGTAAAGATATATCGGATTTTGCTCAAGTTATTGTGTTAATGGCCGAGCGGAAGGACAGACGGTGGACTGTGTATAAAAACTGGGCGTGGCTTCCACCGATTTCGCCCATTTTCACAGAGAACAGTAACCGTCATAGAATCTATGCTCTTACCAAATTTGAGAAGGATTGGTAAATTTTTGTTCGACTTATGGCAATAAAAGTATTCTAGACAAACTAAATGAAAATGGTCGGAGCCACGCCCATTTTGAAATTTTCTTTTATTTTTGTATTTTGTTGCATCATATCATTACTGGAGTTGAATTTTGACTTAATTTACTTATATACAGTAAAGATATTAAATTTTTTGTTAAAATTTGAATTAAAAAAATTTTTTTTTTAAAAAGTGGGCGTGTTCTTCATCCAATTTTGCTAATTTTTATTTAGCACATATAGAGTAATAGTAGTAACGTTCCTGCCAAATTTCATCATGATATCTTCAACGACTGCCAAATTACAGCTTGCAAAACTTTTAAATTACCTTCTTGTAAAAGTGGGCGGTGCCACGCCCATTGTCCAAAATCTTACTAATTTTCTATTCTGCGTCATAACGTCAACCCATCTACCAAGTTTCGTCGCTTTATCTGTCTTTTGTAATGAGTTATCGCACTTTTTCGGTTTTTCGAAATTTTCGATATCGAAAAAGTGGGCGTGGTTATAGTCCGATATCGTTCATTTTAAATAGCGATCTGAGATGAGTGCTCAGGAACCTACATACCAAATTTCATCAAGATACCTCAAAATTTACTCAAGTTATCGTGTTAACGGACGGACGGACGGACGGACGGACGGACGGACGGACATGGCTCAATCAAATTTTTTTTCGATCCTGATTATTTTGATATATGGAAGTCTATATCTATCTCGATTCCTTTATATATGTACAACCAACCGTTATCCAATCAAACTTAATATACTCTGTGAGCTCTGCTCAACTGAGTATAATTATGGTTTGAAGTCTTTTTTACTTTCAAGTCTGGGCAATTTCGCACGGCTCTCTAATTTCGTAGCCATAACAGCCTCTACATTTTCCGGTATAACCCGTTTGGAAACGCTAGCTAGCAATTGAACATGTCCTTCCGTTCCTTGTATGTGTGATGGAATTTTTGGATCATTAAACGATGGATCATCTTGATTTAAATATTCTTTCAATGTATCGTACGGAATGCTTCGCGTGAATGGTGGTTCAAATACGATATTTATATCATTCAAATTGATCATTTCCGTATAACTTGTGCAATTAAAGTTTATATCTGGTTTTTTATAAACTCTAAGTTCCATTGGCTCGTCAACATCGGTTCGATAGCGTAGAATTTTCTTGATGGCACAGTCGCGCTTTTCTTTGCTATCATCAAACAACATTGATAACAAGATATTTTCCGAAAGCGCATAATATGAATTATCTTTAATTACTCGATTGACAATTTTGCGTAAACGAGGTTCGAGAAATCGTGACCAACCAATGAACTTGAAAAATAATGCACTGCCGTACACGACAGAGCTGTAATACTTGATATTGAAGTACATTGGCACATAACATTTAATTATAAATTCAACCAGAATTCTTAAATTTGCATCTTGATTTTTCGTTGTCACATATAATCGCAATAATCTAGCGGCCTTGGTGAGCCACCGAGAATGTACAATTTTCCCTGGTTTGATGTTAGCCAGATCCACCGGAACCGCGCCGCTAGAAATTGTATGGGCCATGTCGTATAAATACTTCGAATCGGTGGAAAATTCAATTTTTTCTGGAGCAGGGGGCATATTTTGATACTCAATTTTCTGGAAGCCGTCCACCACATGAAAATATATAATAATAAAATAATTAAAAATGGTTGACAATTATAATAAATGAGTAATAGCAACTCTTACCGGAAGAGTTTTACAAGTTTCGATTTGACGGCTCAGTTTTCCGGTTGCCGATCTTGGTCCAGTGCTGGTTGATTTATCCAAAACTTCAAACAAATGCCGAAACGGAAGTTCGTTGAAGTGTAGAGGGCAAACGAACCAATGCAATGGTCTTTTTAACAGCAATTCGAATCGTCGTATAATTCCACCGTGTGGGCCAGTGTTTGTTGGCTCACCGTCAGTGCATATTCCAATTAATGCATCCAGTGATATATTTTTATCGTTGAAAAAACCATTTAATTTGGTTGTTTTGTATTCAGCGGTTTCATGTTCCAGTCTTACGTAACCAATCAATTCAGAATTGGGGTTTCTCAAAATAACAAGATGTGGTTCTTCTACCATCCTAGTATGATACTTCTCATCAATTTTATCTATCGTTAAAATATCATCTTTTCTGCCATCGAATGAAAACGCTAACAAATTGGTATCATCTAACCGTTTGCGAAGCACTTCTTGTCTGCGTTTCTCTTTTTCTCTGCGAACTTTTGATTTATCCATGATGAGAGGTTTCCCATGCTTATCTTTAATTTTAAAATCTTGCAAAAGAGCGGTTCCCAATGCTGATGCTACTCTGTCAGGCACACAAAATCTGTCACATACCAAGGCAAAGATAAAACAATCGTATCTCTCTGTGTATTGTGAACTTGTGCTTCTATTCATATCTTCTTGAACCGGTGGCGGTGCGTATGTTGAATCATCGGGATCTTGGTATGTTGGCATTGATGACATAGACGTTGCTCCTTGCTCTTCAGTTTCCATCATAAATGTATCCATTGTTAGTCTTCTCTGATTATGTTGATCGTGCATGAACTCTTTGAGGCGTTCGCGAACCCAGCGGCATGCACATGGAGCTGCCTTCAAATCGCATTTACATGTTCCAATGTAAAAAATTTTTTCCAGAGATTTTACATACTCTGTAAATTGTTGGGTGTTGTTTCTTCTCTTGATTTGCTCTTTTGTCAAGCAATTTATTCAATTTATTAAATACACTTTATTTCAGCATTATTTCCATACCAAATTTTTCTCAAATTCAATTAACTTATCTTGTACTTGAATAGTGAATGATTTATGGGAAAACTTTTTTTGTTCTGTTTTAGCACGTTCGCTTAAGTAAAAATAATATCTCAAGATATCCAGATGGGTTGGTAAATTAAGATCAGTAGACACACCAAAAACAGTAACATCATGCTTGGGTATATGACTCATTGGGTTTTCGATAGTTGTTTATGTAGTTGCTTCATCTTGCGGTGTAGAGGATGGTGGATTCATTGTAAACTTTTTGATTTGGAATGGTCACTTCACTTATTTATTTTTTTTAAATATGTTTTTATCTGAAATTAGCACTTCACACTTTGAGTTCTTCACAATGACTTAATGCATTCACAAAAACTGTTGCGTTATATATGGTCCACGAGACGAGGTAATAAGAATGAAATGGTAATTTCAATTCTACTGCTGTGTCTTGTGGTGGCTTAAAAAAACAACACAAGCAATTTTACGACATGCAAATGCATCACAGTGATGCCTTGGTTTTAAAAGGGGGTTGTAAAAACGCTAATTTCTAATAATTTTTTTTTATTTCTTTACTATTACTAAGTTAAATTCATTTTTTCATTTACATATGTTCTGACTAAATAAATTTCTAAAGAGAAAAATAAACTCCAAAAAGAAAAAACATAGGCATTTCGCTGATTTTTTCATGTAAAGTGCAAAACCGGCAATTTTTTTAAATGTTTGTATTGTGAACCCCCAGGGGGTTCCAGGGGGTGTGCCACTGGCATTTGTGGGTCGGGCCTCCAAAGTTAGTGGGGGTCGGTCATACATTTGTACTCGATTGGAGCACTCTAAATGTGTCAAAGTGGGATTTTTCAAAATTTGCCCCTACCCAAAAGTTCGACCCAAATTGGGGGGCATCAGAATTGGTTTTAGAGGTATGGTTCCTTCGGCAAAGTTTCTTATTTTGATCCCTAGAATACGATTTTCACAGAGCAATGAGCGATTTTTAAATCGACCCGCCCTAATACACATATAGTTACATATAAAAAATTGCTAATGATTCAGTTAAATATGCACATAAAACACTCCATTTGCCGTTGGCTAACTCTTTCAGTCAAGCACAAATCTATTCAACTCAAGTGCTTCCAATGGCGGTGGAAATTTTTCATGTTATTAGCGATTTATGCGTGAACTATTTTCAAAGCCTATTTTAATTAATCAAAAACTGGCCTTTTTGTTTATTCCATTGCGCCGGCTATTGTGTACATCATTTGAGCCATTTGCCGCCCTTACCACTATCCTTTACTTTGGCTTAGCAAATGTTAGACTTTCGTAATGAATCAATTTTGAAATTTATGCAAACAATATTATAATGAAATACGTGAGTTAGACTTTCGTTAGCGATTTCAACAACTTTTAACAAATGCAAATCAATTTTTAAATTTTGTAATGGAATTTTATGGTTGCAAGTACTTAAAAGTTGAAATTTCGTCAGAGCATACTTCCAACTGAAACAGGATCTGGTCTATTATAGAACTTGAGTCATGGTGGCTTTAATAGATATCGTGCAAAAATTCCGCAGAAAAATAGACCTTTCTTTCGTCATTTTATAAAGACTGATTATACTCAGTTCAGCAGAGCTCACAGAGTATAATAACTTTGATTGGATAATGGTTGGTTGTACAGGTATAAAGGAATCGAGATAGATATAGACTTCCATATATCAAAATCATCAGTATCGAAAAAAAATTCGATTGAGCCATGTCCGTCCGTCCGTCCGTCCGTTAACACGATAACTTGAGTAAATTTTGAGGTATCTCGATGAAATTTGGTATGTACGTTCCTGGGCACTCATCTCAGATCGCTATTTAAAATGAACGAAATCGGACTATAACCACGCCCACTTTTTCGATATCGAAAATTTCGAAAAACACAAAAAGTGCGATAATTCATTACCAAAGACGGATAAAGCGGTGAAACTTGGTAGGTGAGTTGAACTTATGACGCAAAATTGAAAATTAGTAAAATTTTGGACAATGGGCGTGGCACCGCCCACTTTTAAAAGAAGGTAATTTAGAAGTTTTGTAAGCTGTTATTTGGCAGTCGTTGAAGATATCATGATGAAATTTGGCAGGAACGTTACTCCTATTACTATATGTATGCTTAATAAAAATTAGTAAATCGGAGAACGACCACGCCCACTTTAAAAAAAATTGTATAAGTCAAATTTTAACAAAAAATATAATATCTTTACAGTATATAAGTAAATTATGCCAACATTCAACTCCAGTAATGATATGGTGCAACAAAATACAAAAATAAAAGAAAATTTCAAAATGGGCGTGGCTCCGCCCCTTTTTATTTAATTTGTCTAGGATACTTTTAATACCATAAGTCGAACAAAAATTTACCAATCCTTGTGAAATTTGGTAGAGGCTTAGATTCTAGGACGATAACTCTTTTCTGTGAAAAAGGGCGAAATCGGTTGAAGCCACGCCCAGTTTTTATACACAGTCGACCGTCCGTCCTTCCGCTCGGCCGTTAACACGATAACTTGAGCAAAAATCGATATATCTTTATTAAACTTAGTTCACGTACTTATCTGAACTCACTTTGTATTGGTGTAAAAACGGCAGAAATCCGTCTATGACCACGCACACTTTTTCTATTTCGAAAATTACGACAAATTAAAAAATGCCATAATTCTATACCAAAAACGAAAAAAGGGATGAAACATGGAAATTGGATTGGTTTATTGACGCAAAATGTAACTTTAGAAAAAACTTTGTAAAATAGGTGTGACACCTACCATATTAAGTTGAAGAAAATGAAAAAGTTCTGCAGGGCGTAATCAAAAGCCCTTGGAATCCTGGCCGGAATACTGTTCGTGGTATTACATATATAAATAAATTAGCGGTACCCGACAGATGATGTTCTGGGTCACCCTGGTCCACATTTTTGTCGGTATCTCGAAAACGCCTTCACATATAAAACTACCACCACTCCCTTTTAAAACCCTCATTAATACCTTTAATTTAATACCCATATCGTACAAACAAATTCTAGAGTCAGCCCTGGTCCACCTTTATGGCGATATCCCTAACTGGCGTCCACCTGTAGAACTATGGCCCACTCCCTCTTAAAATACTCTTTAGTACCTTCTATTTTATACACATATCATACAAACACATTCCAGGGTTACCCTAGGTTCATTTTCCTACATGGTGATTTTCCCTTATTTTGTCTCCATAGCTGTCAGCTGAGTATGTAATGTTCGGTTACACCCAAACTTAGCCTTCCTTACTTATTTTCATATATGGTCTTCGTCACGATATAAGAAGCCACTAGCATCATCGCCAAACACTTCCCATAGTGGCTCTGATTAGCCAGACACTTTTAATCCTTCGAAACTTCAAAGAACATCGAAGCAATTTTATACTGAAATTCAAACACAAAATCTTTAAAAAAACTTTTGAAATTTTGTTTGCCATAAAAAACTTTCAGCTTATGAAAAAGTGTTTAGCTTTATAAAAAACTACAGTTTTGCATTATAAAAAGAGTCTGGCTGGACAAAGCCAGTATGGAAATTGTCTGGCAATGAGGCTAGTGGCTTCTTATATTGTGACGAAGACCATTTATGAAAATCAGTCTTTATAAAATGACGAAAGAAAGGTATATTTATCTGCAAAATTTTTGCACGATATCTGTTAAAGCTACTATATCTCAAGTTTTAGAATAGACCAACGATCCTGCTTCCGTTGGAAGTATGAAATGGCGAAATTTCAACTTTTATAAAATGACGAAGTTCTAGCTGTCACGGGCTCTTAGACTATAAACAATAATTTAATAATAAATTTACGTCTAAAATTTAAATTTGTGTGATGTGCTGAATGATGGATGATTAGGTAGTGTCATTCAAAATTTTTTTAAATTAATCAAGCGTCTATTGCGTATTGTAGCTAATTTTGCGAATTTCTTGATTATTTTGCACTTTTTGTTATCGTTCGAATCGCTGAACTGTCTAATGTAAAAAAAAAAAAAATGTAAGGCGCGATAATCTCCCAAGATATTGTAATGAATTTTGGGAAAATTCCGCTTATTTGCTTCTACTAACGTTCGAATCACTAAACTATTGAATAAATAACTCCACTACTCAATAATGCAAAATGGCCTTTATTAAAGTACTTCACAATAACACTTCTACTTCTCGACAGATAGCGTTCTTAAATCAAACTGATCTGTCATGCCTCAGCTAGTGCTGCTTTATACTTTTTGGTTTCCTCGTTGACATATTTCTAGGCGTTTCTATTCTAAAATTTGCTACTTGTTTACCAGCTATAACATAACTACAGATGCACGTTATAGCTTCTCATATGCGCGTATATATGTGAGTGATACTTCCACCGATGATTGCCTACTTTTGGGAGTATCTCAGATATATGCATTTGTTTGTGCTCTCCGCTGCGTGCATGGACATATGTATAGACACAATGATTTATTTGTTGATGTGCATACAAGTCACTGCTTAGTATTTGCTTAGAGATGATAGTATCCCTTAGCGTTGCTAATATTCATCATACTTCCCTCCACCTTAGTTTAATCGTCCCGATTGTTGTAGATGACATCACTGATCCTCTTCACAACTCTGCACGGGACTTCCCAAATGCACCAAAATTTGGATGCAACACCTTTCCGCCGGTGAGGGTTGTATAGCAGTACCAAATCTCCCTCCAAGAAACCTTCCAAATTATAGTTCTTATCGTACCTGTGTTTCGCCGCCGGTGAGGGTTGTATAGCAGTACCAAATCCCCCTCTAAGAAACCTTCCGAATTATAGTTCTTATCGTACCTGTGTTTCGCCGCCGGTGAGGGTTGTATAGCAGTACCAAATCTCCCTCCAAGAAACCTTCCAAATTATAGTTCTTATCCTACCTGTGTTTCGCCGCCGGTGAGGGTTGTATAGCAGTACCAAATCCCCCTCTAAGAAACCTTCCGAATTATAGTTCTTGTCGTACCTGTGTTTCATCCTACTACTCATTGCCCTAGGCCGTTCCCTCACACTCTGTTCTTTGGCCATTAACTACTTCGTAGAACTTGCGCTTGACGGACTGGCTTCGCATAATCAGTATCGTTCCCACGTTTCACAGCAGTAGTGCACCCTGGCTTGAAATTACCCTCGGATTCATTCTGGGACATTCTTTCCTTCGTTTTTGTGCGTCCATTTGGTTTTGTCAATGCCAATGATTCTCTCGCAGGTACTTTCGATTTCGCTTTATTTTGCCAATTCGATCCATCAACCTTTCCCTTTGACTTTCGTGGTCTTTGTCGAGTCTTCTCCACCAGTACTCAATTACTGCTGAACCCTTTCTCCAAACTGAAGTTAAGTAGCACATCCTGGTTCTTATAATGCATAGCCCTTCTCTGCATATCGATCTTGATGTCATGGTCACTAAGAAGTCCACTCCCAATATGACTTCATCAACAATCTCCGCCACAACGAATTTGTGTACAACCATTCCCAATTAAGACTTCACAGACCACTTCTCCGCGGACTTGGTTATATTCGCCAGTGACCGTACGCAACCTTGCTCCAGGTAATGGCTTTATTCTCCTGTTGACCAAATCAGATCTAATCAAGGAATGAGAAGTGCCCGTATCAACAGTCAGTACACGTTCTTTGCCATCCACATTCCCTCTTACGGTAAGACTGCTTGATTTCCTTCCAATTTGCGACACAGATATCACAGGATCATCGCCTCCAGCTTTGTTATTAAGACCACCCATGCTGTTGAAACCACTAAGATCATGTTCGCAATGACATGCAATGTGACCGGGCTTCCCGCATTTGGAGCATTTGATAACTCTTTCACTCCGCTTTTACGATCCTTTCAGCGCCTCCAATATTGTGTTCACCCAGTCTGGCCTTTCAACCCCCACACGGCGTGCTTTGAACGCTGGCTTACACAGAAGCTATGCTCTTTCCTGAATCAGAGCATGTGATACAGTTTCTGTGAATGTAGGTTTTGGGCTTGCGTATGTCGCTCACTTCGTTTCCACGTCCCGTATGCCATTTATAAAGCTCTGCATTTTTACCCTTTCCGTGTATTCCACGGGTGCGTCCGCATTCGCTAAATGTGCCAGCCTTTCAACATCCGACGCAAACTCTTGACATGTTTCACCAGGCCTCTGGAAGCGGTTCAGTAACTCCATTTGGTATATCTGTCTCCTATGCTCGGTTCCGAATCGTCTCTCTAGAGCGCCGATCAATGCTTCATAACAGTTCCGTTCGCCCTCTGGAATGGTTTGTAAGATCTCAGCAGGAGGCCCTTTCAATGCCATGAACAGTGCAGCTGCTTTGTCATCCGCATTCCAGTTGTTCACTGCAGACGTCTTCTCAAATTGTAGCTTAAAGACCTGGAAAGGGACAGAACCATCAAACGTTGGGGATTTTACCCTCAGAGTAGACGTTGAAGTGATTGGTCGATTCAATTGTAACTCCTGAATCCGATCTTTCAAAGCATCCATGTGGGCCTCCATTTTATCTTGTCTTTCACTAAAAACCTCCAGCTGCGATGAGAATTTTGTTTCCTGTGCCTCCAACTGCGAAGATATGCGATCTTCTTGTGGTTTCAACTGCTCAGCCAACAGATATATGCATTTGTTTGTGCTGTCCGCTGCTTGTAATGATATATGTATAGACATAATGATTTATTTGTTGATGTGCATACAAGTCACTGCTTAGTATTGGCTTAGAGATGATAGTATCCCTTAGCGTTGCTAATATTCGTCACAATTCTTTAGGCCGAGCTTCTCTTCCAATTTGCGTCGTGCTCCTTTTGTTTTTTTTTTTTTTTTTTTTTAATACAGCTTTACCTACTCGTTTTATGCCGAATCCGAACGGCATCTGCGTTTTCACTGAGAGCTTTTCATGGCAGAACTACAATCGGAGTGCTTGCCAAACTCTGACGAGGGGCGACCTCGCTTAGAAAATTTTTCTTCTAATTGAAAAATCTTGTTTGTAAAATGTTGATATTGCTTTGTCCGGGGTGCGAACCCAGGATTTTCAGCGTGGTACGGCGGTCGCTACTGTCTAATAAATAACTCATATAATCAGTATATAAATATATTTTTTATTTACCACACTACTATTGCAGTAGTACTTCACAATTAAATTACTTGTATACCTACGCCACATACTAAATCAAATTGATTGATTATTCCTTGGCTTGCGATGTTTTTATACTCTCAGTTGCCTAGTGCGTCTATTTCTCCAAGGGTGTAGGCTTTTTTGGAACAGCCTTCTCGATTAGTTATTTATTTCTCTAATACCTCTGCATCTCACTATTGTCTTCTATGTGTATAGGCGTGTATATATGTGCGTAATAACTCCTGCAATTTTAACTGATGTTTACACATATGTGTAATAATGTCTGGGCTCTTATTCTCTCTCCCTGTTGACTTCTATGCATACGTGTGTATATTGCTGAGTAATGTGCGCTGTCTATTGCTCTATGTGTGGCTGTTTACTCTTTCAGCGACATAGTGACCTACCGAATAAAATGTTGTCTTAGTTTGGCTGTGGAATAAAGTTTTTCACTTTTTTGAAGTCAAAATACAGAATTTTATGATTCAATTACTTAAAGTTTGTTGCGTAGTGACAGCAAAAATTATATTGATATATACATGTATTTTATCAATTTAGAAACCAATTTCGTTCTTCTACAGGGTGGAGATTGCCCCAGGAGACTCATTTCTATATGCCCTAAAAAACAACATTGTTTCAGAAAGAAAGGAAACAGCGAAAGTGTGAACGGGTATTGGCTAAAGAGGACAGCCAAAACATTGCAAGAGCCTTCCATAAATAATACGCAAAGGCCCAGAGGCTCCACTGTCAGGCTATAAAAGGCGGTCTTCAAGCCAGATATAAAATTTCTTCGACTTACAGTGCCATATGGTGATCTACGGTAAAGTTATAGTGAAGTTTGAATTTGTACTACCACTATGAGTTAAGTATTTGTTAGCAATAAATGGGTGTATTTTTTTGACAAATTGGGAAACAAACCATTACTTCTAAACGCACTTAGCTCGCTATAACTTCCGCTAAGGAAAAGCACCCAGTGCAGGTCTCCCCTTCCTCTGCTTATAAATACGGGTACCGATAGGAATGGTTTCTGATCCGGGAATTGTATTTCATTCTAACAATATGGCTTGGCATCACGGACACGGGCGTAAATCTTCTAGAGAACTTTTCTGCCGAGTATTGAATGCACCATTCCAACTTCTTTGGACACTATTCATTATTATAAACAGAGATAATATTCGTATGTTGATCTGAATACTTTCTGGTAATATTTTTTTTTAACCAAGTTTTCGGGATACCTTTTCTCCTCTTATCTTCTTGTTGAACGTAATTTTTTTTCCTCGTGACAGGACTTAAATAGTCCATAGTAGCACTTGACGGCAAGAGTAATTTTACGTTGTATTTTTAGGCTCACATTATTTTCGCCGCTATAGAAGGCTCACAGATGGACCAAGTTCTTTTCAATTTCGAACTTATTTCAGCCATCAGTGATGTTGCAGACAAAGCCAATAGTTTTTTTTTTTTTTTTTTTTTTGTGATACTTCGTATTGTCCTCATTGTATCGGTAATAGATTATACCAATGTAGTTTGGAACTTCACTTCTACCCTCAAAATTATGCCCCTATTACCGTTTACAACTCAACTTAGTTGGTTGTAATTAAAACAACTCAACTCCTGTTTGGTATTACGAATTACAACTTATTTCAGTTGAAGTTGAATTGGTGTTGCCAACCTAGGAAAGTGATGATTTGACAGATAAATGAACAGCTGATCAATTTTTGGCGCAAATTTAAGCATTTGCAAAATTGATTTTGTTATTACGAGATATTATATGATATGAAATCTATTTTATAATGGCGAAAATGTTGGTGACTGACATGTCGCGAATACGGAAAACATTCGCGTGATCATTCCTATCCCTTGGAACTACCAAGCACCAAGTAAGAAAATGTTTAAGTGACAAATGATGAGCTTCAAATGAAGTAATTTTGCAGCTTTGAAAGGAAGCATTTTCCTCATTACTAAACACAATTAAGAACCATTTCTGCAAACGCGTTCGAGGCAGGTTTTTATCCCTATTTTAAAATTATGCGCCACACACAGAGTCCTTGCTGATATGGCAGCTATCAAAAATGATGTGGAAATGATTTGGTGTTGGACTGGTTTTAGATATTATTGAGGAGCATATTTGTGCGAAGTGGATTAAAACCCAAACAGCAAAAATTGTATTTTTTTATATCTAAAACAGGATTCCCAAGAGTAGTGATTAGTATCAATGGGACTGACGAATGGAACTGCGGCCAGCCTCGTGCAACTTCGGAATATCGATCCATAAAGTCAAAAAGTTATTCAACGTAATCCTTCGTTTAAACGTTGTTTTTCTATAAATTTGTACAAAATTGTTGATTATTGTTTGATTGAAAAAGGTTTAACTACCGTCTTTCAATTTTTTGTTTTTATTCGGTAACGTTTTATGAGACCGTGCACCGTCTAACTCTTATCAAAGGTGGTAGTAAGACACGTGTTTCGGTCTCCGTTTTTAGGATTCGAAAGCGGAAATTAAAAATTTTATTTCTGTCGAAAAATATTTACAAAAACCCCCAAAATGGCCCCGATAGGGTCCGAAATATGAGGCCCGATCCATAGTTTTTTTGCACAGAACATCTTTTTGCGTGGAAGGCCTTCGGCCGCGATTTGTAAAAATAACCCTGAGTGGAACCATTAGGGTGTGCAAAAAATCCGGCAAAATACAAGAACCACATTACAATTTTAACCGAAGTGATATGACAGAAATTAAGTTTTTAATTTTTGTTTTCGGATTCTAAAACCGGAGGTCGAAACGTGTCTTTTGATAGCAACTTTGAAAATGTTTGTTAAAAATTAGGTGATGAACCGTCTTGTAAAACGCTACCTTTTTTAAAACAACTGCAAAATTGTATGAGATAACTGCTAGTAATCAGTTGTAAGATTTTGAGGTCTTTGACAACTACACCAACACAAGGTTGTAAACGGTAATGCCACAAAAAGTTGTTAGCTAGACAACTCAACCGACATTTTTTTTTGACAGGTTGATACCAAATTGTGAAATTTCAACCCAACCAGAGTTGAGTTGTAAACGGTAATAGGGGCGTTAAGTCCTCTCTTAACAAACAAAAATCATGCTCAAAAATCTCTTATCGTACTTGTCCGGTTGTATGCTGCAAAAGCATGGACGGTGACAGAAAAGTTCTTCGAAAGACCCGAAGAGCTATACGCGTTGGTAACGGCGAGTACCGAAGGGGCTCACAAGTTCTATACAGACATCAACATAGTCCATTGAACTTAAACACGGTAGCTTCGCTGGCTAGGCCATGTTATGTGAGTGAAAGATGATGCTCTGGCCTAGAAGTTAATCTTATCGGAACCTGCCTATAAAAGCAAAGGAAGAGGGCAGTTCCCATGCAGCTGGAAGTACCAGGAGGAAAACGATTTGAGTTGCCTTAGTGTCGCCAATTTGTGCCAATTTGCTCAGCCAAGAAGCCACAAGCCAAGATCGTTTCAACCGCTAAGCATCAACTTTATAAGTTTACCTGGAATCTCATTTTATTTCGAACGGCTTGCTAATGGCATCTCTAAATAAACCCAGACATAGCCTGAGCTGCCTTTACTCTCGTTCATACTTTCGAAGGTGGCAATATGCTCTACACGGAGTTAAGTCCAAGACTTAGAGTATAGTGAAAATTGGACTAATTGTATATCCAATTGGTCTTAATACGGTGCGCTTCTTAGTGTGCCAATACGCTAAATAGTGCAAAGAAATTTTACGTTGTTACAATCAACTCGCTTGAAGATAATGCAAATCCCTAACTTAATTCACAAAGGCCCTAACTAAAAAATTTTAAATTTTACAGGTGAAGCAAAAAGCATTTTTTCTTACGATCATGGAGTGGCGTAACTCCCTTTTAAATGCTTCTAATACTTTCAAATTTTTCCTGGGGGTGTATTTTAAGATATCATACCGAAATCTGCGAACAACACAGTTTCAAAATACTGTAACGAATTTACTTGCAAATCCTCTTATTTGCAACCTTCTGCTAGTTCGAATCACTAAACTGTTGAATAAATAACTCCAATATTGAATAATGGAAAAATGGCCTTTATTAAAGTATTTCACAATAACACTTATACTTTGCAACTAGCTGGCTTAATAACCAAACTGAATGATAGCTTAAATGAAAACTCTTTCAAAATAATACTGCTATTGCTCGCTAGATAGCGTCTTAATCGAAAAACTGCCCATAGCGCCTCTACCGCTGATGCTTTTATACTCTGCGATTTCCTCGTGGCATCTTCTAGGCGCTTCCAGAATTTACTTAGTTACCGCCATATAATTATAACTACAGATGCACGCATACAGCTTCTCATATGCGTGTGTATTTGTGAGCGACACTTCAACAATTACAATTGCATACTTTTGGGAGCATCTCAGATAAGATATCTGCATGTGTTTGTGCATCTCTTCTCTGCTGCGTGTACGTACATATGGGTAGACATAATGTTTTATTCGTTTATGTAGATACACGTGACTGTCTGCTTTATTGTTGTTGTGACTTCATTTGCTTCCCTGCAAAAACTGTTGGATTACGTATTCCATTTTCTTCATGTTGGAGTACTCTAACAATACTCCTTTGCAATGCGTTTGCGGACCACCATCAGCCGATCATTGCTCGTTTTTTAACGACCGTGATCACGACACGATGACGATCGAACAGAGTTGCCAAAAGTAAAATATTGCATGAAATTAACAGATAATAAAATTTTACTATGGCAACTCTGATAAAATGCAACCGCGCACTGGTTTTATGTATACATACTATAGTATGTATAAAGAATATTAGATTCTTTATTCACGAAAATGCTAAATAACATAAGAATATTCGTAGTATAAAATATAAAAGTTGTATTGCCCCTCTTCATTTACTTTCATTTTAAATTCAATTCACTTCGATAATTCTTTCCGACACAATTCCTCTTTAGTACTTTGGCATATGATCCTCTGTGGGTGTTCCATGGAGTACTGAGGTGAAAGTACTTTGGAAAGATTAGTTTTGGACAGTCCCTATACTCCTAAAGGTGTACTCGCGTTTTTTGAAGGGTTAGCATCAGACTAGGGATGTGAGTATCACTTAGTGTCACTCATATTCGTCACAATACCAAAATCTGCGAACAACACAGTATCAAAATACATACTGTATGTCTGTATGTATTGAGCACCACTGCGTATGACGAACAAATGCTTCGACACAAATGTGTGTTTTGCGTCATCTACCGGTGAGTAGTATTAACTTGTAGTCATCTTGTACAAGCACCCACCTCAACAAAAGTTGCTATAAATTTATATTTACTTGTGATTTACATATGTTCCTCTGCAAAAAACTTCATCATGGCAAAGAAATCAAAGAAATTGAAATTTTCTTTGAAGAAATTGAAATTTCAATTTCTTTGATCATGGTTCACGTTGGTTGTTCTTACAGAGAATAATAAATTCTTTGAAAAACTTAAGCCGTTTTTCTCAACCCAAGTTTTGTTTTACAAATTCAAGTAAGTGCAAAGCCGATTGCGGCAGATTTTGTTTGAAGAAGAGGCATGAAAATGTTGGTGGCTATAAACGTATGAATGAAAAAAACGACGCATTTACGAAATAAATTGATAAATTGCTTTGATTTGAAAAAAAAAAAAAACAGCTATTGAACAAAGAAGTCAGTTTGACTTTTTTCAAGAGGATTATTTGAGATATTTTAATATTAACTTAACTTTAGCTGTTATACAATACTCCATGTGTAAGAGAGGGCAAGAGGATGCTAGGATGCCTATCGTCTAAACTCTCACATTGGGTATTTACGGCACGAGTTTGGTGGATTGCCACGAAAAAAAAAAATACGTTTACCAAAAACCTTAAGAGAGTTTACAGACCATCAATGATTAGCATAACAAGTGCGCAGAAAACTATCCCAACAGCAGCTTTGCATACCATTCTGCACATCCTACCTGTAGACCATTTGGCAAAAAGTATAAGCATGAGAGTAGGCGGTATGGCAACAGCATTATGACGCCATTAAAAATACGATGAACGGACTACATGTCAAAACATACCATACGCGTGTATACCAACTCTTCCAAATTAACGGAAAGTGTGGGGTCTCATATGTTCTGTGTCGATCAAGAAATAAGTAGATCCTACAGACTGCCAAATCACTACAGTGTTATTTTGTGGACAGAAGCGCGAGGCTGAAAAATTCTAAGGTCGTGTGCAAATCTTAGGAGGTTAGACTCACAAAGTTGTTCATATCTCTAAAGAGACAAACTAAAGGCTCACGATGGGCATATTAACTAGATACTGCCTTCTGGCGTCACACGCTTATAAGTTAGGCCTTATCAGTAACAGCAGATGTAGGAAGTGCGAACTTCAGGAAGAAATGTTTGAGATTGTTCTGTATTCGTGGCCTGCGCTCATGAGGTTAAGGCTCCAGCTACTAGAAGCGGCAGAGTTACCAGACTTGGAGGAAACTTATTAGCAATTAAACAAGGTCCTAGAAAACTTGTAGTGGTTGCGTAGAGGACGGAGCTATTCTATAAGTCCTGGTTCCTAATTGGGGTTTTTCCGTTTGGTGATCAAACAAACTCTGGCAACACTATGGACACATTCAGTCTATGTGAAGTCCTCGTTGACCAGCCAGGTCAACCTAACCTAACCTAACCTATAGGAAATATGCCCGAACATTCTACCAGACAACCCGGCGCATAATGAAGGATTTTAAGACTCAAACAAACTTCCTTTTAGAACTATAGTAGCGATCTTTTAATCGCCATACAGCGCGAATTGAAGCTATGGACAACGCTTTTTTATTTGCTAGATTTCAAGGGAGACGACGAATCCGATTTCCTAAACTCTGACTACGCCGCCACCAAAGACTGTAAGCAGAACAGAATTGGGTGTAAATTTCATGCCACCACCTAACTATGATGTAGTGAGAATAGTAACAGCTCAGCTAAACTATAATAAAACGGGCTACCGGCCGAAAGCATATATCAACTCGTATGCAAAATCTGAACAGGCAGGTGTCAGCCCCCACAAGTAAGACAATCCCGCTAACCACATCAATTACTGCGACCAATACCGCAGAATCAGGCGGCTAAATTGCACAAATAAGGTTCTATATAGAATATTGTATGCTGTCTCCACTTCTTCTTCTTGTGCATATTAAAGACATCATTTGCGAAACAAATGCTACTTTGGGCTGGATAGGCAATTGAAAAGTAACGTCCAGTCTCGTCGAACAAAAATCACTATAAATAAGTCTTTCATCATACGTCCTGGTGTGTGGCTCGTAGTCATAAGCGATATAGGACGAAGATCGCGCAACCTTAGGGTATTCGAGAGAAAAGTTCTGCAGAATAAACAAAACCCTTCTCAAGAAGACAACTACGTACATTGAATATACGAACTTAGTGTGCGATTCATTTCTTTTTGTTGGTTTTTGACAGGGTTGAAAATTCTATGGGAATTGGATCGATTTTTCTTCATCTAATATATAAAATTCTTCTGTCACGGTTTTTGAGCATATTGGGTAGGTCTGAGAATCGGCCAACGTCTACCTTTTTTTCTCTACGTGCCTAGGGTTTTGAGATCAAAACGTGGACCCGGGTACCTATAGAAAGTGTTTATAAAATGTGGATAACAAATGAAAGCTGTTGATGAGTGCTTTAGTAGAGGGTAGATCTCATACCTATTGGTGACTAGGGTCTCGAGATATAGGCCAAACATGGACCCGGATACACCTAGAATGAGTGTGTATTATGGATATCAAATGAAAGCTGTATGCTGAGAGCTTTAAATTAATTTTCATTGTGACATTCGATTTAGTCGCATGAACCTGGCAAAACTGATAAATATGCATGCGAAGCCGAAATAAAGACATGAAGTAATAATACCCACATACCTATTTACATACGTCCTATTCGATTTGCCTGAAATTTGGTATATCAATTTGCCTATATTAGTATTTACGACGCTTTTTTCCGGGAAGTAGACCAGAGACGGACTGGGACTGGTATTAGGACTAGGGCTGGGACTGAGACTGAGACTGAGACTCGGAGTTGGACTGGGACTGAGACTCGGAATGGGACTAGAACAAAATACATACCACCTTCTGGGACTGGCAATAAGATATGAAGAAGAATGAGAAAAACTTGAGAGAAGAGAAAAGAGAGAAGGAATGTGAGAAAGAGATATAATGAGACGAAGATGGAAATAGATGAAGCGAAAAATAGGGAGGTAGGAGTGAATACAAAGATTATGAAAAATTTAGGGGGCGAGGGCAGAGTTAGACGGAAAAGGCTTATTAAAATGTATGCAGATAGACCAAATTTAGGGCAGAAGAACGTCTGCGTGGTCTGCTAGTCCTTTATTAAATTTGGTTTTTATGCAGTGCCGAAAGAAATCTATTCTAAAGATAAAATTTTAATTACAATAATAATAATAATAATAAAACAAAATTTGGATGTTGCGTCGGCCGGAAATTGAGTACAGAAAGTATTCCTATTGACATTCGTCTTTGGCGGCAGAGGAAGAGTGAGACCTCCATTGTGATGAAGAAAAATATGATGGAGGAAGGCACCATTTATCACGAAACTATGTAGACAAGCCCGCCTTTCTACGCAGCTTCTAAAATCGCCTATTCGCTTAAAAGTCTGTTAATACATATACACACATACATATGTACATTTCAAACTATAACTATAACTAAACTTTGTTGAAAAAACAAAAAAAAATTATTTCGGTTGATTGTTAATTAATTTGACTTTAATTGTCCTAGAACTTCCACTTGAAATTTTTTAAGATCAACGCAATTTTATATAAAGAAAACATTTACTAAAATATTATGTTAATAAGTCTATAAACAAAAATGTCACAGATTCCCACATTAAAATGTAATAAAGTGGAAATAAACATCTTAAATTCCATCTGAATATTTACATTAGACTGACCCACAAATACATAATTAACGCCGGCATGGGATATCATTCCATCTCGGCTGCGAGTGTGGAAACGTCCTATATAAGAATTTGTTCGATGAACTACCTTTACCTTAGGTTTTTTTATAAACGCCCCATCTCAGCTCAAAATATATCGAATTTATGATGAGATAAGGTAAACAAAATTTTGAGTTAGGGCGCTTTTAATTAAATTACAGTAAAAAAAGAGTTTCTGCTGTTTTAGAAGAGTGGAAGAAGAACTTGCAGAGGAGAGAAACTTACTCACGGTTACGGCTTTCCAAAACGTTCCACCAGTCGCTTCTTTGTAGGGTTAACTGGCGCCAATTCGTCACACCAAGGGAATTTAAATCGTTTGAAATTGTTTAATAAAAAATATTTTCTTCGCCGGAGTATTATATTTTATTCGCATAACATGGCCTAGTCAGCGTAGCCGATGTGTTTTAATTCGCTGGACTATGTTGATGTCTGCGTACAACTCATACATCTCATCAATAAATCTTTTTCGGTACTCGCCATCGCTGACGGGTAGAGATCCGTGAGTTTTCGAAGAAGTTTTCCTCGAACACTTCTAGAGCCGCTTCATCTGATGATGGCATGATCCATGCTTCTGCACCATAGAGCAGGACGGGTTCAATAAGTGTCTTGTAGATCATGATTTTCGTTTGCCGAGGGAGAACTTTACATTTAAATTGCCTACCTAGTACAAAGTAGCTCTTAAAGGCACGAAGTCTTTACAGGTTCGAAATTATGGCCACCAATAGTGGCGTCATACACCATCAAACCCATCTTTTCCATTTCTTTTTCCAGTTTGAAGAAAACAAGACCCACGACGCGGTTATTCAGGCCAATGATATCAATATCGTAAGCATATGCCAGTAATTGCACGCAGAAGATTGTTCTAGAGGAGTTAAGTTCTGCACATTTGTTTATTTTATCCAGCAGCAAATTAAAGAAATCGCACCAAGGTATAATCAGTTCTTTTTTCCTGTTTTTTTTTTTTTTTGATATTTGGCGTATAGCAAAAAACTGGTTTATGATAAATTTACCAGGTCTGAAGAGGCACTGATAGAGTCCAATCAGCTGATTCACGATGAGCTTCAATCTTTCGCAAAATACGCTTGACAGGACGTTATGTTCGGTATTGAGATGGCTGACTCCGCGAAAATTGCCACAGTTTGCAGGATCCCCTTTTCTAATCAAGTGTATAAGTAAGAAGTTTACAGGCACATAGTCGGCCATGAAAATCAGTAGGCTTTGAAATCAATGAGCACAATAACAACAAGCGAAAGTAAATCAATTAAAAAACAAGTAAGGAAGCTTAAGTTCGGGTGTAACCGAACATTACATACTCAGTTGAGAGCTATGGTGACAACATAAGGGAAAATAACCATGTAGGAAAATGAACCGAGGGAAACCCTGGAATGTGTTTGTATGACATGTGTATCAAATGAAAGTCATTAAAGAGTATTTTATGAGGGAGTGGGCCATAGTTCTATAGGTGGGCACCTTTTCGAGGTATCGCAATAAAGGTGGACCAGGGGTGACTCTAGAATGTGTTTGTACGATATTGGTATCAAATTAAAGGTATTAATGAGAGTTTTAAAAGGGAGTGGTGGTAGTTGTTTATGTGAAGGCGTTTTCCAGATATCGACCAAAATGTGGCCCAGGGTGACCCAGAACATCATCGGTTGGATACCGCTAATTTATTTATATATGTAGTATCTGCCAAGATTTTAAGGGTTTTTTATTTCGCCCTGCAGAACTTTTTCATTTTCTTCTACTTCACAACCATTTTACAAAGTTTTTTCTAAAGTTATATTTCTCGTCAATAAACCAATCCAATTACCATGTTTCATCCCTTTTTTCGTAGTTGGTATAGAATTATGGCATTTTTTTCATTTTTCGTAATTCTATTCTCGATATCGAAAAAGTGGGCGTGCTCATAGTCGGATTTCGTTCATTTTTCATACCAAGATAAAGTGAGTTCAGATAAGTACGTGAACTAAGTTCAGTAAAGATATGTCGCTTTTTGCTCAAGTTATCGTGTTAAGGGCCATGCG